>NW_006800140.1:342678-399839 GCF_000485575.1 Poecilia formosa
TGTGTGTGTGTGTGTGTGTGTGTGTGTGTGTGTGTGTGTGTGTGTGTGTGTGGGTCATAAATTTTAATGTTACATGTTCTCTCTGGATAAATCCGTCACACCATTCTCTTGCATCTCTTTCTCTGGACTTACCTGTCACCCAAAAGCACTTATCACAGCAGTGGCGACGAGTCGTGTTTGAACTGTTTTACAATATTGATTCGGAGGCATGACATTTTAATTAATACTGGGTGTTAGCTGTCATATAGGCATTCGTAGAGGGAGCGACAGGCGAGGTGGGGGCGCCGCAGATAAGACTGAAGCACTTGGTGGGGAAGAGGGGGATCAGACAGTGATGGGGCGAATTTAAGGTGGAAAAACAGAAATATCAGCCCGTACTGTGGTCCCGTCAAAGCCCATTCTGCGGCCTATAACACAAATCAGCGAGACGCGGCGTGTCCTGCGTGTTTTCCACAAGATCCACATCCAACACCAGAGAGAGGGAGAGCGGGGGCGCAGGGCGACCAAGGGGAAATTAGGTAACTTTTTAGCACTCCATTGAACAGCAATAAGCTTCTAAGGATTAGCAAGCATAAACACATTAAACTGATGAGATTCATCAGCACTCTAGTGTCAAATCTATTGAGCCCACAGGCGGAGCTCAGCTGCTGCGAGCTGCACACTGCAAAAACACAAAAGCATTTCTGGTTTGGTTTATACTCCAAATATCTTATTACACTTAAATATACAAGTAACTTTTCAGCAAAACATAGAAGCTTATTTTAAGTAAATAATGAATTAATAATGATGAAATAGTTCAAGTTCCACTTAAGGGAAAAATGTCATTTTAAGTGAAATAATCTACCAGTGAAAAACTAGAACAGCAGTTATTGACTTAAAACAAGCTCCTGTATTTCACTGAAAAGTTATTTATTAGTTAGTTTTGGCTAATTTGAAGTGCATGAAGATATTTTAGAAACTAGACCAAAATTACTTGGTAAGATTTTATATTTTTGCAGTGCAGACAAGGAACCCGGCACTTTCAGGTATTTTGTAGACATCAACTTTATCCAAATCGAATTCTAGATTTGAACAAAATAATTCACAAAAACTCCTGAGAGTCAGACGTTTGTTGATATAACAAATTTAAATAGTAAAAGTATCGCTATCAGTATCAGTATCGGTGATAAATCAGATCGATACCAATCGCACACCTGCAGGAGAAACCCTGAAAATGTGGTTCAGGTAGCAGAAGTTTAAATTTCATCTTTTATCTCAGTAAACTGATCAGACTAAAAATATCTGTTTGCTAAGATGTTGCTTTTAGTGTTTGAATGCATAAATTAACATGAAAAACAGATTTGAAATGGGAAGCAGCAGCAGAGCTTCAGGGATAATATTTCACATATTGACCTCAGTGATATAAGCTGTTATAGCATAAATATTATATACAATATTTATCACTGTACCTCTTTTCAGAACAATAAATGTCTAAATAAGTGTAAATAAATATCCATTATGCCTAAATGTAGCTTAATTTACAGTTAGTTCGTCGTATTTGGCAAAGCTGCATAAAACAAAACATTTAAGTTTAAATATTTCTCATCAAAGGTAAGATTTGACTTGATTTGACTTAATTTGATCTGTTGTCTGTTTCCTTTCCAAACCATCGTAGCCTCTCGCCTTTCACTGGAGCATGAAATCATCCCAGTTTGAAACTTTCTATGGTCCAATCAGATGAGCCCAGATTTAATCTCCACCCAGAGTCAGACCTGAGTCCAACCGGAGTCCGACCAGAGTCCGACCAGAGTCCACCAAGAGTCCGACCGGAGTCCACCAAGAGTCCGACCGGAGTCCGACCGGAGTCCACCAAGAGTCCGACCAGAGTCCGACCGGAGTCCACCAAGAGTCCGACCGGAGTCCACCAAGAGTCCGACCGGAGTCCGACCGGAGTCCACCAAGAGTCCGACCAGAGTCCGACCGGAGTCCGACCAGAGTTCAAACGGAGTCCGCCTAGAGTCCGCCCAGAGTCTGACCAGAGTCCACCAAGAGTCCGACCAGAGTCCACCAAGAGTCCGACCGGAGTCCACCAAGAGTCCGACCGGAGTCCACCAGGAGTCCGGCCAGAGTCCGACCGGAGTCCGACCAGAGTTCAAACGGAGTCCGACCAGAGTTCGCCCAGAGTCCGACCGGAGTCCGACCGGAGTCCAACCGGGGTCCGACCAGAGTCCAACTGGAGTCCGACCAGAGTTCACCCAGAGTCCACCCAGAGTCCACCCAGACTCTGACCAGAGTCCAACCGGAGTCCAAACGGAGTCCGGCCAGAGTCCAAACGGAGTCCGACCAGTCCGCCCAGAGTCCAACCAGAGTCCGACCAGAGTCTGAGCAGAGTCCAAACGGAGTCCGCCCAGAGTCCGACCAGAGTCCACCCAGAGTCCAAACGGAGTCCGACCGGAGTCCGACCAGAGTCCGACCAGAGTCAACCCAGAGTCCACCCAGAGTCCGACCAGAGTCCACCCAGAGTCCAAACGGAGTCCGACCGGAGTCCGACCAGAGTCCGACCAGAGTCCGACCAGAATCCACCCAGAGTCCAACCGGAGTCCGACCAGAGTTCAAACGGAGTCCGATCCAGAGTCTGACCCAGAGTCCGACCTCCGGATAAAATGGACTCCATATTCATGGTTTCTATGTCAGAGTACGCCCAACACTTCTTGTTTTTTATTCTCATGCGGTTTGTAGCATGAAAGTGAAACATGGAACATTAAATATCAAGTGATGTCCANATGTCAGAGTACGCCCAACACTTCTTGTTTTTTATTCTCATGCGGTTTGTAGCATGAAAGTGAAACATGGAACATTAAATATCAAGTGATGTCCAACAGATGCAACTGAAACTGTAAACAAACCAGGTTTGGTTTTGAGAAAACAATGGAAATGTGGAAGCTAAATGCTAAACATTTCTTTGTGACCGTTTGTGGCTGGGGTTGTAACAGCTTTTTGTTTTTCATGGTAGTTTAGTTTTATTTTGTTTTGATCTAATTCAATTAGTTTTCTCAACTATCAGTTAAATATTCTTTAGTTTTTATTAGATGATAGTAGTAGTTGTAATTTTTTATACTTTGGTAAGTATTGTAATTATCTATACATCGATTGGTTAATGAATACCAATTAGAGTTCTCTGTGATGGCTGGGCAATTAATCAATTTTATTGATTACTAAACTTTTTGGTTTTTGAAGACTTAATTTTTGGAAAGTGTTCTTTTTTCTTTTTTTTACCATGTCAGTGCGCCCAAGGCCGCCATCTTGTTTGATGAGCGTGTTTTACAGTTTCTGTTTATTTGGACTTTCAATTCTGTGAAGGAATATTAGAGTGAGATTATGAAAACCAAAATAAAGTCAAATATCACAAGAATATTTATAATATAAAGAAAATACCAGAATAAAGTTGCAATATTAGTAGAATGAAGTAATAATTTTACGAGAACTCCATGGTGGATTCACACCAGCCATGTTTAATCCGGTTTAATCCAACTCCAGTCCGTTTGTCTGGAAAGTTTGGTTCGCTTGGGAAGGTGAGAATGCTAATCGACCAGCTACAAACCCCAGTCTGGGTTTGGCTGAAATGATCTCTGATGCGGTTTGAACATTTATGTGAACGCCAAGCAAACTGGAAACTGCTCCAAAAGCAGGAAGTGGACTACAACGCAGGGCATTCTGGGTAAATACAACCAAAACAAACACAAGAGTTTAACACTAAAGGGAGAAATGGCTTGTGGACTTTTACCAAAGACAAATAACTGCTAAAATTGCTAAAACCCATCAATAGTTTGGTTTGTTTCACTTAGTAAATACAACCAAAACAAAAGCGCTAGTGCTAGTGCTAGCAGTGGTGCTATCGCTAGTGCTAGCAGTGGTGCTATCGCTAGTGCTAGTGCTAGTGCTAGTGCTAGCGGTAGAAATGACTCATGGTTTTCTGCCAAAGACAGAAGATAAATCCTTCAACCGGCAAAATCTGTCACCTCTCCATTTCTGTTTACCTTTCATGAAGAAGGAAGTTGAGCTCAGTGTCTTCTTCAGAGGTTTTCCTGTTTCCTTCAGAGGTTCTTGGTGCAGCGCCCCCAAAGGCGAGGAGGGGAACCACAGCAGCTGAAATTGTAACAAATGTTATCTTTGTCTCCAATCGAACCAAATCTACTGGACTATCAGATGTGAAAACACCCTGAAACACAAAAACAGGCGTTTAAGTGGATCAGAGTTCGATGGCTCATTCTCACCTCCAGTCAAACCAACTGGAGTTCGATTAAAGCAAACCAAACATGGCTGGTGGAAATTCACCCCTTATTTTACTGTGTAATAGCGGCATACCCCAATAAACTCTGTCCTCTTCCTCTGCTAATTAGGCTCATCCAGTAAGTTCACAGGTATAAGCTCTCCATCCTGACACCTTGGTGAAAGAAAGAGGGAATGAAGCCCACATATTGTGGAAATCATCTTCCCCTCAGAGGCAGAGACGGGTGGGGGGGAGAAAGTCGGCTGTGCGATGCCTTGCCTTCCTCATTACACTGCTGTCATTTACTCTTCATCCCCCGTACTCTTTAGTGGCATTAAGACGGGATGTAAATTTGACAGTTAACGCTGTTAGAAAATGGCTAGTTCAAGAAGGGCAGGAATTAGAGATGGGCATTAGGCGCTGATAAGCTCCTTTCCTCTGCTGCGGCGGCTGCTTAACATTCATGGGAAAGTCATCATCAAACAACGTTATCACAGCTCTGTTGACGGCTGAGGAACATCATCACTATGATAATTTTTTTTATAGCTGTGAGCCAAAAAAGCACTCTTTTATTTCAGCGGTTTGTTAATGAGATAGGAGCTTGTTGGTATGGGCGAATGCAAACTTGCCACTCTCCAGCATTTGTTTGAGCGCCGCTCCCCAGCCCCCACCGCCGCCGCCGTCCTCCATGATGGCTCCCAGCTACCCTCCACACTGTTTAATGTTGCAGGCAGAGAGGGGAGGTGTTTAAACGCACTCCTCCCGAAGTGCGGTGTGTACACTGCTGAACGAGGGCCTTCATGTGCAGCTCTGCAGATCAGTCGCTCAAAGAGGAAAACACGCTTATATCAACAAACGCTGCCTGCTGAGGGCCGGCGGCACCTGCCACTCACCTGGCTGCATCCAGACAGTTAGAACTACAGATGCTTCTGAACTGGAGACGAACCGATCTGTATCTGTATCAGATATGTATGTATCGGTGGCGATGTTCCCGATCTATAAAATCAGATCTACTCAGCTTAACACCTCACAGTGACCCAAATCCACTTTTTCACCTTAATGACCTGCGTCTGATTGTTTCATGACAGTCTGAGCAACACAGATCAGATGTTTTTTAATGCAACCCAAGTTCTAAATCTGACACGAGTCTGACCTTTTCAAATGGACACTGCAAAAACAAAAAATCTCACCAAGTAGTTTTAGTCTAAATTTTAGAGAAAATGTCTTAGTACGCTTGAAATAAGACAAACTGAGAACTAACTTTTCAGCAAGAAACAGGAGCTTTTCTATGTACATAATTTGTTATTAATGATGAAAAACCACTTGGCAGAAAAATTAACTTATAACATGGGAAAAATACTTGTTGCAACTGAAATAATCTGCCAATGAAACTAAAACTTTCTCAACAATATTAAGGAATTATTGACTTAAAACAAGACTCTATATCTTGCTGAAAAGTTACTTGTAATTTAGATTTGTCTTATACCAAGAGTACTGAGATATGTGTACTAGAAATTAGACACAAGTACTCTGAGATTTTGTGTTTTTGCAGAGTGACCTTGTCGCAGTTTATTTTTGTCAGTTTCAGTTCCTTTATTAGTTATTTCAGAAAGGCTCTTATTCTCCTAATTTCACTGCCTGAATACATTAAAGTTGCTTTTAGAAATATATCAGCACCAACATCGGTATGCGCATCGATATGTAATGTCTGCTATTGGTTTTCACTAACTGTTGACTCTGATGAGTTTGTGACATTTTTTATGTTTTTATTATGTAAAAAACAATTTGAACTGATAAAACTAACAAATTAACAAAAAAAATGGAGAAAACATTTTGTTAACTGAAACAAACAGTAATTAACAGTGAAAACTATAAACTAACTGGAAAGATATACGTAAAACTAAAACATACTAAAATTATAGATATAATGTCCTGTTTTTGTGTCTTTGCATCTATTTATAAGCCTTTTGAACTGATGTGAAATTTTCAAAAAAATCCAGATTTTAAATCTTCAAACCAAAGATTCAATAAACCGATAAAACCGATTTATCGCTCAGACTGAATCCTGCATCATGTTCATTCACAACAGTCTGAATTTTGGTCCAACCATAAAACCACATTTCAGGACGATTTCTGTGTCTTTTACGCAGATATCAGGCAACCTGACCCCAGAACAGGTCATGACCTTAACCTGGTGATTCTTCCTGTTAGCTGCAGACTTTATTTCATTTAAAGGATCAGTAAACTGACACAAACAGTAACGACAGATCTGTACTATTAAAGACGGAGGGATAGTTAAACTGATTTTCTCAGCATTCAGTCATTAGCTCCTCTGGATTCACACGTTCACTTGCTGCCAATAAGCTGCTTTTCCACTGGAGATCGGAGACAAACTGCACTGCAGATATCAAAATCAGATTTTGGCTTTGCTGCTGTTCGTTTTTGAGAGATTCAAGTCTTTAAAAATCCTCATCAACAGGGGAAAACCAATCATAGCTAATGACTCCTAAAACTTTTTGTTTGTACAGTTTGTGAACTAAAGCAAGTAGCCGGATGTTTGGTACAGATGTGGAAAAAGCCTTCAAATACACTGAAAAAAAGAACAGGTGATTCAACTTAAACATACTGCATTAATTGGTCACAAGTAATCAAACTAAATTAATCCAAGTAAAGTTTGGAAAGAACCGCAATGTGTTTTTTCAGTACATTCGTACTGGAAACGCAGATGCTGTGTGGCTCCAAGATCCAGTAAAACCAGCAGAGCTGCATTTAAACGTTTAGCAACAAAATAAATGATTTACAGCAAAATATTCTACAACTTTGACTCAGATGGTCATGTTTTGAAGTTATTGAGGACTGAAATAAAAAACAGACTAAAATAAGACAAACTAAATAAAAGGTAACTTTTCAGCAAGAATTAGAGGCTTATTAGGTAAATATTTCCTTAATACTTATTAAAAAGTATTTGTTTCATTGGCAGATAAATTAACTTATAACATGTTACAAGTGAAATAATCTGCCAATAAAACAGGAACTTTTTCATCAATGTTAAGGAACTATTTACCTAAAAGAAACCTCTGTACGTTGCTGAAAAGTTACTTTTTAATTCGTTTGTCTTATTTCAATCTATTTATACTGGAAATTAGACCAAAGAAACTTCATGTTTTGTGTTTTTGCAGTGTTATGGTGTGACAGGAAATGTTGGCGTCATGATTACAGGAAGTTTCAGCGGAGGACATTGCTGCCACGTTCCTCCGCCTGGTTTTCAGACGCTGCTGCGTCGAAAAGCTCATCCAGACTCAGCGTAGATTACGGCAGCACAAGGTCTCATCATTTAGCTAGAACTAAAACAGGCTGACAGAGTGACACGCCATCACAGGTAGGAGCTCTGGAGCCGAGCACTCACATCACCACACCTGGCAGATCACAACCCGGCGGTTTCCTAGCTTTAAAATACGGCAACAGCTCCAACCGGAAACGTTTAGAAAACTCTTCATGTGAATACAGAAAATCACCGAGAAAAAAAATCCCATACCGACAGAGATCGGTGTTCAGGTGGGACATTTTACCATAACAATAATTTACTTTTTATTAATAATATGTTCAAATCCGGGCCTTGAGTGTTTATTGAGTTTGCGTATTCCTCCCGCACTCAAAAAAATGGCCGCTGGGTTCATTGATTATTCTAAATTATTTGGCAATGGTGTATGTAGTTAAGCTAAGAGTTATTAGAGCTGCAAACTCGTAATCAGAACTGAAATCTGGGTTTATGTTTGGACCTGAACCTTCAGAATCACATAAAGACGGTTACAAAGGCGGCCTTTTGTTACATGAAGAATATTCCCAGGATTAAAGGTCTAAACTGATCCGTATGTTTATCTTTAGTCGCACTGAAAACAGCGTCTTCTCAGGTCTGCCTAAAAAAATGAATCAGTTAGCTTCCAGATCCAGCTCCTCTAATCTGGAACAAACTTCCAGAAAACTGCAAAACTGCTGAAACACTGACGCTGTGCTTCAGTTGCTGTCTAAACTGGGAAATTCCACCTTCCCAGTCGGAAAAATCAACTGGAACGCCCTCCGTTAAACTTGTCTTAGGGTCTGTGAAGTTTTAGGGATATAATTAATCAGTTAATTTTATTAAATCTAATTAATTTAATCTTTTTCTGCAGTGCACAAATTTACAACATGTGTGAAATGTGGACAAAGCAATCAGACTTATATACAATTTTATAGGAATATGAGTAAAATTTAGTCCATGTGAATCCAACTAACTTTAATAAAAGCAAACAGATTCAGATGAAGTTAGAAATTGTAGAAATATGTCGATCAGCCAAATGAAGCATGTTGTAAATGTCGCCTGAACAGAGTATTTGGCTTTTCATCAGCCCCTCATGCTGAGCAGGTTGGAATGTGAAATAAAACGTGTTGCTCCTTTCGAACACATTTAAATGTGATTAAACGAGTGTTATTGTCTGTTCTACGTCAGGGAAAGTAAAATATATTATGATTTTATTTAGAAATCGTAACCAGGCTGCAGCCGTTTTCTCCGTTATGATAATGAAATGTAATTCCACCCGTCACTGACACCCAGCACTTTTTATACCCTCTAAATTATTCCTCGTTTTACCCTTACTTTCCATATTTTGAAGCCATTACTTAATCACATTGTCCAAATCCCCATTCCCTCTCATCAATCCCACACTGAGCTTTATTTGTGATCCTCTCTGTCTTTTTTGCCCTCACTCCATTTCTCTCATTCAGTTTTGCTCTGCATTGATGTTTATTTATTCTGAGGATGATGGATTACTCCTACTGAAATAGCTGTTACTGAGATTTTAGGCCATCTTCTAAATCCATTAGGAGGAACGTACAAATAACCCTTCGCCTCTCTGCCAGCCGTAACGCTTCAGTCTTCCTCGTCTTCTTCTTTTGTGACTTTTATTTGTTGGCAAAGTAGTTTGCCAACAAACTACTTTGTTTCCTGGTTAACTCTTCGTTTAACCAGGAAAGACTTTTAAGATCTTACTCAGAAGAGTGCACTAAAGCACAAAGGTTGGGGTAACTAAAGAGTTTGATAAAATTAAAAACATCTACATCTTTAAGTATTCGAAATTTGGTTATATTTTCTCAAATTCTGTACGAACCTTTAAAATGCTAAACAGCTTGATGTTGGATTAGATAGGAAAAAAACTATCACCAAAACCATGACAGTTAGAAGCATCAAATACTTTAATTTAGTTTAATTTGCTTTTGATAACAAGTTTCTAATGGCTACACTGTAAAAACTGACGCTTCCCTCAGGTTAAAGGCTCTCACTTTATCTCCATATGTTACGATGTTGTTTTTTAAAACAGAACATAAGTTTATGTGTTTTCTGATGTTTAAAGTGTAACTGAAATAATAACTCCGCCCCCAAGTGGGCGGAGCCAGGAGGCGCTGAGGGGCGTGGCCTAATGTTGGGACAGTGGAGAAGGTTCAGCAAAGGGATGAAGCACTTCTTCCAACGTTTTTACATATTTATGGACTTTCAGACCCTCTAGTGACTGTTTTGTAAAAAAAAAAAAAAAAAGGCAACATGGCGAAAATACTTGAATCACTAGTCGCTCTGCAGAAACCGAGTGAGAAACCAAACCGATACAGACGTCAACCAAACTGTGCTGCTGTAACCAATAGGGAAATTAAACTGTTCAACCCAAAGAGGGCAGCACTGAGCTTTGCTCAGAAACATAAAGATAGCATCCTTAAGAATCAATTTAGACAATTTATCTTCAAAAAAAGTTAATTTGGGGTTTAGTTTCTGTTTCAGCTACAGTTTAAATTCTGTTCTTAAGGTGTCAGCATTGATCTACCTCATGTTAGTGCCTCACAACAGTACATTACATCCTTAAATTAAAGGAAACTGGTGTTCTCTTTCCAGGCACATTGTTGGTTTTTAAAGCGAATAACAGCAGTCCCAGAACGGATTCATGGGGAACGCCTTTGGATACATGAGGAAGCTGGAAGAGTTTCAGCTGTTTTATACATCAGCATCATTTTCTCGTCAGATATTCCTTCAGTTGTTCACTCACTAATGGATCTAAAGATTTTACAGTAACCATTTTGATGAACATGCAGATCTTGCCGCTTCGATGGGCGTTTTGTCCTAAACAAACATTTATGATTCTTTCCAGCCGTGAACATGCGGACTCCAACGCCAGACACTGGAAGGTTTTATGAGTGCAAACTGCTGCATTTGCCATAATTCGTAATTTATTAATTTGCAATTAGCAGGTTTAATGAAAGCGATACGGCGGTATTAGTTTTTAGCTGCACAGTTTCAGCAGAAACAAATCTGCTCATTCGGCTCCATAAACGTGGCCACATGAAAGAAATAAAGTGGAGAAGCAAAGCGCATTGAAGCTAACGAAGTGCATTACACACTTATTAAAGTCATTTTCACTTTGCCTTCCAGACCTGGCCAAAAACACTTTCAAATTCTCATTGTACTCGGAGGTAGAGCAATTTTTACCCCCCATTCCCTCCGTCTTCCTCTTGTTAACTTTGAAGTAAGCTCAAAAACGTAAAGGTAGACAGGGGTGGCATCAAATAATCAGCAACTTCAAAAAGCATGCTGCCACTTAGCACTCCTAAAGCTAATGTCCCCGAGACATTCAGGATGGAAATTATTCAAACTCATTTAGTGGCTGCAAATTGGTCGGAGTTCAATCAGAAAACAGACTGACACCGAACAAGAAGTGCAGCCTAATTATACTTGTTTGTCAAATGAAAATTTCATTTGGGCCGAAATGAAACCTTCCAGCAAATTCTTTTAAGGTGAGCTGCTCGTTGTATTATCAGCTAAATGCAGTAAAATCCATAATCATGTGATGATAATGAAAATGGAGCCAATGTTAACATTCAGGCTTCTAACGCCTCGGGCGCTTGGAGATAAAAATTAAGTACCATAGTCCTCTGCCAGGCACGCTGACACTTGGGCTGGTCTTTAGCCTCTTAGATGCGTTTTTGCATTTTAAAAACTTTATCAAAGCACTGTTGCAATGTGGAAAATGTCAACGTGAAATGCACTGAAGGCAAATTGGAATTTCATTAATGGTAAAATTATTGCTTTTGACTGATGTATTACTATGGTTGTTAAAAGCCGGGGAGTGGAACGCCCGTCTGTCTGGTCGGCAGGCGTCGCCTCTTCTTGGCCCGCGCCATTTGCTGAAAGTTAAGAGATCTCCACTTTCCGGATGGCAAATTGAAACAAGAAGTTGCTAAAGTTGCACAACGTTTCGTTTATCGCATCATGCCAAGTGGAAGAGATTTTTCTCTTTGTTTGTCCTAATTGTCATGTTTTAACTCAGAACTACTGGAAAAGCTCATAATATGTCTCATTTTATCTTAAATAATTTAATTAAATCCTCCTGCACACCTGGGATCAGATTCACAGGTAAATCAGGCTGAAAAAAAGAAATCAGTTCTCATGTTTTAAATTCAATGCAGGCGAAACAGGAAAGCTGCCAGTTTTAACAGAAAAAGTAATAAATTATAAAATTAATCACTTTAATCTGACTGAATAATAAAAAACACAATGAATTTTAATACATTTCAACTACTTGTATAAAAGATGCTACCTGGGATTCTTGACGTTATAAAATTATACATTTTTGCACAAAAAATGGCATTTTATTATTTTTCTTATTTATTCTCACACATCAATTCATCATGTTTAAATATGATTCTTATTTTCAAATCAAATCAATTTACAGTTTTGTGCTGAACACAAAAATAGCAAATAACAGTAATTATAACATGAAGGAAAATAAAAACACAGCAGAAAATCCCTAAAAATGAATGTCTGTGTTTTAGGAATTGACTTAAAAACACCAAAAGTTTGTCATTTTAATTAAAAATTCACCATTTTAAACAAAAATAAAATGTTGGAACAATGTAGTTTTTAATATTTGTTGAGGCTGAGACCGCTCCCATAAATTGGTCAAATATATTAAAAATATCCTGGCTTGTATTCACCTAATTATTTACAGAAATATATTGATTCTACATACATTTGTCATGTAAAAGTATAAAAAGGAAAGATAGAGTAATTTATTTGAACTCAGCCTGTTAAACAGTGGTAAGTGGAAGCAGCCCACAGCACTACCTTTCATGATAGCATCTCCTTACCATCAGTCACAAATTACACTGCAACCTTGTTCCAACCGAGCTTTCAGGAATTTAAAAGATTTTCCCTCCACACAATGTTGTCTCGCCTTTCATCTAGTCTAATGACAGTATTAATTGGATTTGTAATGATGTTTTAGGCAAACTTATTTCAGCAGGCATCTTCCAGGCGCCGGCCGCCGCGATAAGGGCGAGCAGAGAGAAAGCGGCAGGATTTGTAGGAGAACTCTGCCCTCTTGTGTCCGACCGAAGAACTGCATGCATTTTCTGTTGGCTGAACTTTTGCTGTTTTTCTTTGTTTCTGTTGCAACAAATCAGATTTAAAAGAGCCTACAGAACAGCTGAACATACCTCACTTACCTCTAGTCATTATACAATCAGTTTCACAATCACTTTTGTCCCTTAATCAATTTTCTGATGATTAATCGTATAAAAACATTTCCATTTTTATCATTTAATTTTACCAGTAAGCCATTTTTATACATATATAATGAATTTTATACAATTCATTAAATATACCAAAAACCCTCCAAAGTAATTCACTTTTAAATAAGAAATAAACATTTTATTCCCTAAAATGCAACAGCAGCATTCCTTTAGTGAACGCTTCATCATGTGTAGAAAACGAAGCGTCTGCAGCTAAAAACACTTATGTGAAGAGATCAGTCCTTTCACATTAATACAGTGTAGGGCTGATCTGTTGATTATTTTTTCTATTAAATGATTAATAACTGTATAGAAAAGGTGATTAACGAGAATTTCTTACAGAATTTCAACCAGGTGAAGCTAAAAATGGCAGCATCTTCTTACCTGAACAGGTAAAGCATATTTACAGACAAAGATGATTTTTCATCTTAAATGCAACATGTTTATATTTTTTGTACAGTTTTGGGCTTAGTTACTGCTGAGTATATTCTTTCAGCAAATTACTGTTTTTTTTTAGTCTGTATCTTAATCGAAATTGATTAATCGCAATCAGTCTGATTAATCATTTCAACTCTCATTGATCCCAGTCTAGACAGTCGGTCATTTCTGTTAGAAATGTGCAAAATACAATATAAAACATTTTTAAAACATTGTTTACGTTTGGAACTCAGAAAATTTTCAACTTTACAAGGTCAGAAAATTTCAGGGTTTTTTGTAGAAAAATTTTTACTTTCGGAGTTAAAAGATTTCCAAATTTCTGAGATTAATCACAAAAAGTCTTTTTCTCACAAGTTTTCTAACTTAGACATTTCTATGCATATCTGAGATTCATCTCAAAAGTTATTTTCTGGTGAATTTTAGAGTTTTGGAGCTCAGAAATTTCCTTGATTTTTCTGAAAAAATTCTGAGCTTTACCACAAAATGTGACTTTCCTTTTTTCCAAATATTTAACTTTTGGAGCCCAGAAATTTATTTATTAAATCTGAGATTAATCTTAAAATTTCTGAGTTTTTCCTGGCAGATTTCTGACTTTTGGACCTCAGAAATTTCCATGTTTTTCCAAAACATTCCTGAGATCAATCTATAAAATTCAGGGTTTTCTTTTTTGCAAATTTTTGGAGCTTTTCAAGTTTTTTCTCAAAAAATTAAGATTTATCACAAATGTCTGAACTTTTGACTCCCACTTACCCCCCAAAAAATAACCTTTGGAGCTCAGAAATTTCCACATTTTTAAATTAATCTCAGACTTTTTAAGTTAATTTTTTGCATCTTCCCTCTAACTTTTGGAGGGCCTCCTAACAACAACCAGACTTTAACCTGGCCTGCCTGTGCAGAGGACATGCTGCTCGTTTTAAATTCCTGTAATACCTCCGCCTTGCTTTCCGGTCGTTGCTCCTGTAGATTTGCGCTGACGCTCGTCAGGAGACTCATAAAGAGGCGGCGGCATTCACCGGGCGTCGCTTTGCTATTATTCATCGCGTGTTCATCTCTGTCAGCCTGATGAATTCAAATGAAGCAGCAATCTGTCACATTTACTCCACAATGAGGGCGGCCGGCAAACTTTCTCTGCAAAAATGAAACTATTATCTCCCACTAGACACGCACGGGGCTCATTATAAATAAATACAGCCACAGTTATCTGCTGGCCGGGTGATTACTGCAGTCCAAATTGACTGTCTTATCGTGCTGAAGTGGCGCCGGCAGATGAAGGCGCCGCCATCTTGAAACCGTCGTTAATGATGGCCGCGCGATAAATTGCGCCACAACAGTTTTGATCAACGAAGCATGCGTTCCCTACGTTGCCTATTTAGATGTGCAGGATAAAACTTGAGTGGTGTTCCACAAAGGTAATGACTTCAGGAGGATGTTTTTGGTATTTTGTAACATATATAATCAAATATAAAGGTTTAAAACAGATCTGGTAATAAATTAAGACAAAGCTTTCCCTACTTCTGTTATAAAAGTCTATGAATTGTATTTGGTTTCCTGTCCTACGTGGAGCCGAATGTGGGAAATATCAAAGCTGTTTCCCTCTTTACTAGTCAAAGCAATGCTTGTTTAATGGTAATTGGAATCTTATCCCCCTGTTTGCTCATCATTTCCTGCACCTAGTTATTCCACGCCTAAACTCCATTTAAGTTTTTAATAACATTTTAGAATAGTTCCTGTTGGGGTAAACAGAATCTGATTATCCTGATGGATTGAAAATGTATGTCCGACAGTGGTTTATTTGATTTATTTATTCGGGGGACCTCAAATGGAGGCGGCTTAAACGCAGGCAAACAAACACTTCCCATATGTTTTCCACAGAACACAGAAACCCAAATACTGATTTGTTTTATTTCCTTCGCTTCTCTGTTCAGCATCCAGACTTGGTTTGTTAAAAAAAGAGGGATTTTTTTTGGTCAGCACACCTACAGTTGCTGAAACAGACAAGATTTTTGGTGTCATTGAAACGGATGAAAAAATTTAAATTGTTCTCCTTTAATAACTGAGAAACATGTTAAATTGTCAAATAATATTCCCTCAGGCTTTTTATCAGCCTGAGGGATAAAAAGCCACCTAAAAATACTCAAAGTATGAAACATAACACAATCATACATTGTTTTTAAAGCAAATAAGTATCTAAGGATTAGTACATTTTTGTGCAATTATTTGGTTCTGTTGGGCCTGACAGATTATTCTACATACAGAGGTGTGAAAAAGTTTTGGCCCCTTTCTTGATTTCTAATTTTTTGCGCGTTTGTCACATTTTCATAACATCGAACCAATTTAAATGTTTGTTAAAGACAACACGAATGCAACTTTTATGAAGTTTTTTACATATTTGTTAAAACTGACATCATTTCGTGACAGAATATCTGTGAAAAGCTCAATCTCCTCCACCTCGTCCTTATTACTGTCTGAAGAACCAATCAGAGCCTGGAGGAGGGTCTTAACGCTGTCAATCAACATCATGTAGTCATTGCTAAGTGTGTTGATAGCTGACAAACAACTTACAGTTACAGCAAACCGTTTATCAAAGGCTATGCTAACGGGCTTTAGCAGACTGGCTAGATCAAGGGTGTGATTGGCAGCGCTAAGACCCGCCTCCTGGCTCTGATTGGCTGTTTCTAGTTCGCACTGGGAGAAAGCAGAGGTAGGTTTATATTTCTGCTACGACATTATGGCTCATCATCGGCTGCCAGAGGAGACATTGAGGTTTCCTTTGACCTTAAAATTGGACAAAGTGGAGCTACAAAAGTAAATTTGCTTTATAGAAATGCACCAATTTGGACTAATAAACTGCGGTCATGTAGTGATACGGAGGAGTAAAGTTGTGTATCATCAGCATATGTATGATAAGAGGCCATAGAACTGAGCCTTGATAAACTCCCAAGCACTGTTCCAGTCTGTTAGCAGAAGCAGCACAAAAAAAACATTTGGCTGCACAAATGTAGCCAAATCAGACACCAGTTCTGTCTGATTTGAAGAAGTGGGGAGACGGTTGACCTTTCGTGACCTCTGGACACGTATCTTAAAAATGACAGCGGCACAAACTAAAACTTTTGCTGCACAAACATTTGACACCAACTCTGTTAGAGTTGAAGGAAGTGAATCTTTTGATTGACCTTTCCTGATCTCTGGACACATTTATTCATCTCTTAAAAATAATAGCGGCACAAACAAAACTTCGTGCTGCACAAACATTTGATCCCAGTTTTGCTGTAAGGCGGCGGAGGGGCCGACTCCTGTCCGGTCTGGGAGAAAGCGCCGTGGGCTGGAGGAGATCGCTGGATCCATCTGAGCGCTGCAGACGTGTTCCCTCCCCGTCAGGCCCAAACCCATCTGAAACCATCCTCTGATAGTTTTGGATTTCTCTCTCTCCATAAGCCTCTCATTGTGCTGCAGGGAGCTGCTTTGTACAAGCACTTGCCAGCTGCTTGCCAAATGAGGTTATAGTGTTTCCCTATCAACTGTAAATTTCGATAATTTGTTGGAGGGGCCTCTCACTGTCAGTTTTTATCATATTATCAATGACGACTCAATTTTCCTGTGCCACTCCATCTCAAGCGCTGACCCCCGGCCCTATTACGGCCCTGTAATGAAGTGCAATGGAGTGGTAATTGGTCCACATTATACCAGATCAGGTAACAGTAGACTTATTTTCTTATCACAATGAGCCGCTGCTGGTGACTCTCAATGAGAAACCAAACACAGCGCCTTTCTTATGCGGGCTATCGTCCAAATAACATTTCAGCTCCAGAGGCTTTCCCCATTTTAGTTTTCCGTTTCAAGATTGCCCTCCGTGTCCTCGGACCGCGCTTTGTTTCCAACTTTTAAAGTCTCCCGAACGAGCGGCGAGGCGGGTCAGATATGAGGGTAGAGGTTTTCCAGAGAGGGGAAGTACAGTAAGCGAGACGGTAACTCGACCGCGATGCCGGGAATATTAGACGCTTCTTCCCTCCATCGCCGCTTCCTCTTGATAACTTCACTTTGGATCATTTTTTTAATGTCTTTTTTTTTACAGCGGCACATTTTTCAGAGTTTCTGAGGGTAAAACTGCATCCCAGTCAATGCGTTTTCTTAAAAATTACCTTTTGCAGCCAGGAGGCTCGGAGATGTAGCTAAAATGAAATGCAGTTTGTAAAATTGGCACAAATCAATTTGCTCAAACCAGCTGCAGTAATTATGTCTCCGTCAGCTACAAAAGAGATTCTATAACTCTGGGTAACAATGAGATAATGTAAGGTGCAAAAACATTTCCGCTCCAAAATTAAATGAGCAAAATAAGATGTTATGTGGAGGAAATTACTGAGCTGTCCGAAGGCTGTGGGCTGAGCAGATTGAAATGAAAACGAATCGTTGGCTCAGTATGTGAGTCGTATGTCTGATGGAGTATTAGGACGTACGAAGAAAACATGTTAAAACATGACAGAAATAAAGCCATAATATGAGAATAAAGTCAGGATATCTAAACAATGTTTATATTACAAGAAGAAAGTGAAAACAATACAAGAAGTTGTAATAACATGACAATAAAGTCGTCATATTACAAGACTAGCCGTAATAATAAGAGAATAAAGCCACAATATTTCAACAATGTCGCAAATTACGAGAATAAAACAAGATCAAAGTCATAAATTTACGAGAATTAAGTTAACTTTACAAGAATAACGTAAAAACAAATATGAGAATGGAGTCAAAATATTATGGGAAGTTGTAATAACATGGTTATTCATGTTTCCACAACGTCATAAAATTACAAGAATCAAGTTAACTTTACAAAAATAAAGTCAAAATATCACAAGAAGTTTTACTAATATGAGAATACAGTCATAATTTTAGGACAGTTGTGGTATTATGGTCTTATTCTCATGCTTTAATTATTTTTATCTTCGTAGCGTGGCGCTAACTGTCGTTAGCAGCCGCTGCAGCTCTCCCAGCCTGGGCCGGCCTTTGGTTGGTGCAGAGCCTCCGGTTGAGTCGCTCCGCGTTCAAAACACAGACGACTAAAGACACAGGATATTGGATAACAAGGTCAAATTATAGGAGCAAAAATATGCTCTTATTAAAGCCAGGCAGCGGGGATTTGAAGTGAGCCACCTAATAGACAGCGGTTTAAGGGAGCCCAAACTAAAGGTAACGGGCCGGTCATGCTTATGGTGGCTAATGGCAGCTTTAGAAGAAATTAGGGGATTTTTTTTTTCTGCAGGAAATTGTGCCTAAAGGCAGGTCATGGATCACCGTGTTCTTCACAGGCAGCTTCAGAAGTCAAAAAGTGAACTTTTGTTGCAGATGGGATGACGTCTGTGTGGCAGAAATCGGCCAAAATCGATTGTTTTAACACAAAGATGGAGAAGCGTTAAAATGGTAGTTAAAGTCTGATTTTTACCAAATAAATTCCATCAAACATTAAAGAAGAAAGAAGATTCCTTTATATTCCTATTAGGGGATTAAAAATACAACATTTATCAAGTCTGCTTTATTTGTAAAGCGCATTAAGGTCCTTTTTATCATAAAAAAAACACAAGCAATAAACATGACTTTTTGTCAAGGATCATTAAAATCAATAAGAATCAGATTATTGATCAATGCTCCAGTTGTTATTAATCAAACAAGCTGGGATTTTAGCTTTGATTTAAAGGAACTTGGTGTTTCGGCTGTTTTGCAGTTTTCTGGAGGTTTGTTTAAGATTTGTGGTGCATAGAAGCTGAATGGTGCTTCTGCATGTTTGGTTCTGGTTCTGGATGAGGAGCAGAACCAGAACCAGAAGACCTGAGTGGTCTGGAAGGTCGGTCCAGCAGCAGCAGTAGATCTTTCATCCGTTCAGTGATTTATAAGCTAACAGCCGTATTTTATTCTCTCAGTTTAGGACTTTAGATCCGAGTGATTTGCTCTGTCTTCCTGCTTTAGTCAGAACGCCAGCAGCAGCGTTTGGATCAGACTCTGTTGCAGTAATTAATACGACTGAATGTAAACGCATGGATGAGCTTCTCTAGATCACATGTGTCAAACTGAAGGCCCAGGGGCCAGATCTGGCTCGCCGCAGGCTTTTATGTGGCCCTCTAGACTCTAAATTACATCAGTAAATTCCTCCAGTTTTTTCACAAATCTTCAAAATTCACTCAGAATCAACAATTAAATCCTTCTGATTTCATTTCATATTTTCTCAAAATTGGTCAAAAACTTTGGGTTTAAGCGACCGCTGCCTCAGCCTTCTTGGTGTCAAGTTATAGTCCGATCGATACGGCGAGTAATAAAACGTCACATTTAACATCAAACATTACCGCAAATATAGTAAAAAGTCCTTACAAATATTTATAAATTAGTGCAAAATCTGTGATTTTGAATGCAAAGAAACACAAAAACAATCCTGGAGACTGATCAGTGTGAAAAAATGTTGAATAATATTTAATTTTAAGAAACTTACTGAGCGCTGAAACAACAGGCAGTTTATTAATGTTTTAACAGTTCAGTTGGTTTAATGAACACATTTTGGCACAACCGGCCCTTTAACAATGTTCAGATTTATGATGTGACCCAAAATGAAAATGAGTTTTCACTCCTGCTCTACGTCCTGCTGGGACATTAGTCCTGGAAATGTTCTTCAGGCGATGGAAGGCCGACTTTATAACTGTCTTTATGTGTCTCAGAAGGTTCAGGTTTCAGCCTGATTTCTAGTTTCCAGCTGAAATAACTGAAGCTGTTAATTGACTGGTGGCATCATGTAGAGCGGAGTATCATCCGCTAATCTGGCAGCTAATCTCATTACTTGTTATAATCTGCGCTAGGAGAAGAATGTAGACAAGTTTATAGATCTCTAAGGAGTTTAAATACAGTTTAATCCAGAATTTGATACCAAAAGTTAATGTGAGGGAGAAATATAAACTTTGAGATATAAAGAAAAAGTTGTTTTCTTTTTTTTTTAATCTTGGCTTAATGGTGTTTTTCCCCCATTTGTAGCTGATTTAAAATCAGTGACACATTGATTGGAAAGTGCATTTCCTTGGTGCTTTTATGGGTGTGGATAATTCTGAGTTTGTTACCAATTATTCCTTAGCATGTAGACTTTTCCTCACAGTAGATAAATTCACTGAAATTAACACCTGGATTTTTCTGACTATTTTCAGTGGGAGTTTATCCCACTGCAACAAAAAAGGTTCATTTTGTTTAATTTTCATTAATTTATGTTTCTGCATCTTTACCAGAGATGTCGGTACATTTGGAGAACCTTGTGTTCTCCAAATAATCCAAAACGTAATTCAACCAGATGAAAACAAATTGCTGCTAAACCCTCTGAATAATCAGTTATAAAAGTAAAGTCAAAGTGTCTTTATGGAGATTTCTGTGTGGAACTGCTGAAGAAACTGAGAGTCTCCTGACCTCTAGTGGTTGTTATGGTGTGGTGCAAATTAATGTTTTTTTTTTTCTTTTCTTTGCATTAAACTAAAACTTAACTAGAACTTTAATGCATTGTTTATTTTTGTTATGCAGCAAAATGACAGTTTGAATTTAAACTGTAATAAAAGTGGATTTCAATTAATTTGAATTTAATTTACTTCAGCAGTTCAGTTGATTTAATAAATTCAAACTAAATTTACTCTGCAGAAAGAAACATCTGTGCTTTTCCAGATGCACTCAGATGCTGGTTGGGGCTCATTATTTATTGCATAAGTCCTTTGCGGCTCGGAGGCGGCCATTGATGACGTAAAGCAGGTATTTGGACTTTTGTCAGTCCTGCTGGGAAATCAGCATTTCCATAAAGCTCGTCAGCAGCAGGAAGCAGGAAGTGGTGTGAAATTTCCAGGTAGACGTCTGGTCTCGTTTAGCTTTGATCAAACTCATCTGGATCAGGACCAGGAGACGACATGAACCGCCGAAACGTCCCACTGGACCTGAACCAGCGTGGATTCTGTGAGTCTCCGCTCTTCCTCCTGATTCTGGGACCTTCAGGCTTTTCTTTCATATCTGTGCAACACCGATTTCTCTTTACGCTCAAGTAGAAATCCGTAACGTTTCCATAATATAAAGGGTAAAATTTTTCAGAATATCCTGAATTTAGCAAAAATATAATAAAATTTAACATTATTTTGTCAGTTGTATTAAATTACGAGGGTGTGTTGCACCATTGTAGAAGCGTACATTTCTACAAAAAATTTCAGAAATTTAGATTTAATCTGACATTTTCAAAAAAAAAAATTTAAATAAAAAAATAAAATCACAATTTGAGATTAATCTCAGAAATTTTCTAGAAAAAAAGTTGAGTATTTCCAAAAGTCAAAAAATTCTGACTTCAAACTTGTAAAAATGTCCAAGTTTTTTTTTCTGGAAAATTTCTGAGGTTAATCTCAAATCTTCTGATTTTTTTTCCTAGCAAATTTTTGAGAGAAGTTGTTGCTGCTCCTGCTTGCAGCTCGGCTGAATAAAACTAAAGTTGAAAACTTAAAGACTTCATGAAGTGTTTATATTTCAAAACAGAACCACATAAAGTAAACTTTCATCCCAAACAGAACTCTGTTTGGACATTTCTCTTTTCCGTTCTTGGATCTCTCTGCCATCTTTGTTCCTATATCAACTGGCTCCGCTTCAGGATGACCAGCAGCGCCCTCTGCTGGGTGGAGGCCAAACTACAACACCAAAAGAAGGTCTAAGCGGACGTTACCAATCAAACTAATTTTAATCTACTAAGTCATCATAAGTCAGTTGCATCCCTAGTTGTTGCCTACTGGTACGGTGCGTTTAATACATTGTCAGAGCCTTTATTTATCATCATACTGGCCAAATTTCATGCCATCTGTATTTTTATGAAGAATATTTCTGGACCATATTATTTCATTGCTACCTCTGTAGTGTTTATATCTGTTTATTCAGTTGTCTGTTTTTTTTCAAAAACAAAAACTAAACCTTGTCTTTGTAAATTAATACATGTAAAAGGACAAATGCTGAATAAAATGTTATAACTAGATGCGTCTGTGTGTGGTGGCCTTTAACGCTCTGACTCATTGCATTGTGACACTTCCTAAAAAACTGAGCTGAGACGTTCCTTTACCAAACTTTTTCCGTCCACTCAACTTTCTACTTGTATGCTTGGACACAGAACCGTTTTAGTAATTACTTTTTCCTATGATTGTGAAAACCAGAAATTGGACACAAAATCACATTTTTGTGATAAAAATTAGTCTTACAGGTTTTATGAAACACCCCAATACTCCAAACAAATAAATGTTGGATTTAATTTGCTCTAAAGCTAAAATCATCAATATCAGCTGAAATTAACTAAATTGTCAATTATGCTCTAATGCACTGAGAAGTTGGCATTTATAATATTATTTATCTTTTATTAGAAAAAAACTGTTGCCATGGTAAGAATTTTCAATTAATGATGAAATAAAACGCAAAAGTGACATTATTATTGGAAATGTTATTTTTACTATTTTTTCCACTATTCGTTCAACAAAAACATAAACATAATCAAAAATATAATTAAATGCAGTTACTGCACTGCAAAAATACAAAATCTTACCAAGTATTTTTAATCTAATTTCTAGTATAAATATCTTAGAACACTTGAAATATGACAAAACTAAAATAGTTGAACAAGATACAGCAGCTTGTTTCAAGTCAATAATTTGTTAATATTGATAAAAAAAAGTTCTAGTTCTACTGGGGCCCTGAACCCGTTACCTAGCAACGCCAGCCAAGCCCATGCCGTTGCCTAGCAACCCAGTTCTAGCTCCACTGGCAGATTATTTCACTTATAACAAGACATTTTCCCATGTTGCAAGTGAAGTAACCTGCCATCGAAACTGGTACTTTTAATCAATATTAACGACTTAAACTCATATATCTTGGTGAAAAGTTACTTTTAAGTTAGTTTTGTCTTATTCCAAGTGTATTAATATATTTGCACTAGAAAACCAGACCAAAAGTAATAATTGGATAGCTTTTTTTTAATAACCTGAACCAGGTGAAGCTAAAATTGCCACTTGCGTTCTGGGTTGAACATATTTACAGACAAAAACTGGTTTCTTTTATCGTAAATGGAAGATATGTATATTTTCTGACATTTTTGGCTTAATTGCTGCTCTTATTGTGTGTTTGTTTTTAATCAAATGGCTGTTTTGAGTTTAGAAACTAGACCAGAAATATTTAATATGTAGTTTTCTGTGGGTATATATTAAAAAGCCCCTGTTAGTGCAGCTCTTCACAGTTTCTCCCACGCGTCTTCCTTTCTCATGCAGCACAGAAACAACATGGCTGCATCTTTAAAGCAGATTTTACTGCCCAGTTTGCCATTACCTGTCGTATCTCTGAAGTGCTGAAATCACTAGTTGTTTTATGTTTTCTGATGATTATCAGTGAGAATTTGAACTCTGATCTCACAGGCTTGTGTGAAAGTCTCCTGCCACCTTGTTAAGGAAGTGAAAAATAGGAAGAAGCTCACAGGTGAATCGATACGTTTGTGTGTTAATGGGGCTTTTCTTGTTTGTTTTTTTAAATGGAGAACAAGCAAAAACTGTGACCTAAAATGTTGTTGCCTGTTATGAAGATGTAGGATGCGTCTTCTGTTTGTATGCTTCCTAAATTTAACGTGTCGTCTGTGTCTGCAACATGCTGTTTTAAATAAACATGTAAGTGACATGAAGGCGCACGAGGCTGTGGTGACGGCAGACTTGTTGCAGTTTCTGATGAGACAAGGGTGCATTTTCTCACTTCTTCAACTGTTTCAGGAAGTGGGGCAGAGCTACCAAAATCAGGAAACTAAAGTGTTGCTATTTATACGACTCAGCAAAGGGCCAGAGCTGGTAATCGCCGGGTTAGTGTGAGCTGACGAGCGAAAGAGAGAGCTTCGGTGGAGCTGGAAAAAAGGAGAATATCTGGAGGAATGGCGCCGCTTTTGGGATGATTTTGTGCAGATTTGAGCCCGAACCATGGAAGGACTCCCATCTATTACTGAGTCAGGTGAGTGTCACCCGTTCCCTAAGACTTTTACACCCAAATATCACAAGTCCTCTCACTTCCTGCTTACTTCTCTGGGAAATTACCGGAATTTACTCGTTTTTCGATTATTTTAGCCATCGTTTTTGCTGAATTGCATTTGGTCGGGCTTTCATTGAGAATTAACATCTTAGCTAAAAAAAAAGAAAAAGGAAAAAAAGAGGAAACAAGCACGTCTGCATCCTGTGTGGTTAAATGCATACAGCAGCTAATTAATAAAGACCACCACACACACATTTGGCGTTGATTCGGTTAGTTTTGGGCCGTCTCCGCAGCAGATGCCAGCGCTCGGCCGCTGATGAAGGCGAGCGCTGCCGTTCGGTGTCTAGGAACAGAGCTGAACTCGGCCCGATTAGCGACTGTAATGAGTCAAACAGAATTACTCAGAGCTGTGTTGACACACAGCGATGTTTGCTCAACTCGCCGTTGACTCACACAGTTCACACATTCATCCCTCAGCCAGTCACCTTGACTTTCAGCAGCTGGAATGCTGCACCGCGTTTCACACGACCTGCTGCAGCGAATAACATCGCTGAAATTTACCGTTACACTGCAAAAACACAGAATGTCACAGTATTTACAAGCAAACAATGTGGCTTCATTATTCAAAGCTTAGTTATGAACTAAATATTTAGTTGGTAAATAAAATATTTAGAATATTTAGCTCCAATATGTGGATAACATGCTAAATATTTATTTTATCTCCAAACTAAATATTTACTTAGTAAAATAAATATTGAGTTCACCAACTAAATATTTACTTTGAAACTAAAATTTGGTTAGCACAATAAATATTGAGTTAGCGAGATAAAAACTGATCCAGCAGCTCTAAATAACGGAGAATGCTAACCATTTCACTCCATCCATCCACTTTCTTTACACCCGGTCGGGAGGTGCTGGTGCCCATCTCCGGGCGAGGCGGGGTCACCCTGGACAGGTCGCCAGTCTGTCGCAGGGCAACCATTTCACTCCTAACTACATTTGTAGGTCTCAAGAAACTAAATATAAATATTTAACAAGAACTTTTCATCAATTTTAAGGAAGTATTGCCTTAAGACAAGAGTCAATTTACTGCTGAAAAGTTAGTTATAAGTGAGTTTTGTCTAATTTCAAGTTTACTAAGATATTTGCATTAGAAACTAGACCACAAATATTTGGTAACATTTTGTGTGTTTGCAGTGTAGTTTGAATCAGAAGAGGTTGAGGTTAAACCCACTGATTAAAGTTTTCTTTTTCCACCTTGGTGCATTTTAAAATCGCGCTTCAATGCTTTGTTTTGCAGCCATGTCTGAGTTTTCCTCGGCGTTTGAGCTGCTGATTCTGCACACGGAGGAGGCCCAGGAGTGGGCCGCGTACCTGCAGCAGATCCTAAAATCCTCCAAACATTTCCGCCGGGGCTCCGTGTTGCTCTACGCCGTGAGCTCGGCCGATCAGCTCCACGGATATAACTTTGAGGATTTCCAGCGCTGCAAATGCATCGTGGTGCTGCTAACGGGATTCTTCCTGGACATCCTGTACGACCCGGATCTGCACGGCGCGCTGCACAGACTGCTCTACCCTCCACACAGGGTGGTGGCGCTGCTGTGCGGCGTGGCGGAGGCCGACATGAACATGGAGTACTTCGAGGACTGGCCGAGCTGGAGGAAACTCTACGCCGACGACGAGCCGGGCGTTTATGTTTCTACCGTTTTGGAGTCAATAGCTGACAGTACGCAGACTTTCATCACCAAAACAAACGAATGGAATTAAATATTTATCCACATTTTGGTTTGAAACATCTGCAGAGATTTGATTTTAACATTTGGAAATTTCAATTTTACCATGTCTTTAAGACGGACAGACGGATAAAACCAACATTTTCTAAAATTTATTTAATAAATTGTTCTTTCAATTCATTTAATTTATTTATTTCAAACAGGATTTTAAAAACAAGAAAAGAAGCAATAAGTAGGACAAGAGAAAATGTGAAAAGGAGTAAAAAGAAGTGAACGTTATTTAATCCTATCTTATCGTAAAAAAGTAAAGTAAGTAAATATTGGGCCCATTTCTCTGATACTGATACTTTTTATTACTTTTTGTTGATTTATCATCAAACTTCGGACCTTCAGGTGTTTTTGTGGTTTTTCCTTTAAATTGTTTTGTCCAAACAAGGACAGAATTTGGACAAATTTTATAGCTGTCTATGAAATACTCTAAAAACAAATTTATCTGGAAAAAATAGAAAAACAAAGAAAATTTGTGTTTTTCCACATAAAGTACAAAAAACATTTGAGAGCAAATAAAAAGAAAATGTTGAATCAGCGAAGTGCAGACATTTATAATTTTGAAGTAAATCAAAACAAAATATTTAAACCAAAAACATTTCAAGAGGGAAAATGAAGTATTGATCTCATCGTATCTGATGTTAAACCTATTAGCCATATTATCAATATTTTGGATCGATCTAAAGTTTTCTTTGCATCTAAAATGTTTTTATTCCTCCTTAAACCCTAAAAGAAGAAGGATATTAAAGTGTTTATCCCAGTTGTGCCTGATAAATTGGAAAAATTTGAGGATTTTAAAGATAATTTTTCTGTTTTGTTTGAAGGCAGGCGAGCGGAGGCCGAGCTTCAGAGCGAATATCCTGCAGCAGAGTCGCTCATCTCCGCTGCAGCAGCGGTTTCTCCTCTCTCCAATGAAAACCCCCCGGCAGGTGGAAGCGAAGAGGCGGAGCCAGAGGAGCAAAGCGAAACGTTCCTGAAGGAGGAGGAGCGAGCGAGCGGCGAAGATTCAGCAGGAGAACGCATCAGGTCACCGACCCAACCAACATGTCTGACCGTTCAGCCCAGCAGAGTTCAGTGTGGGGTGAGGATGAAGAAATAAAAACCAGAGCTGGGCGACACCGGATAAATGTCCGATTTTTGATTTTAATGGAGCTTATGTTTGCTTTCTTTTCTAAAAAGATAAAAAATACAGAAAATATTTCTAAAAAGTGATGTATTAGAGCCAAACTACGAGAATTTTTGTTTAATTACGAGATATTTGATTAATCTGTAAGACTGATTAATCAAATAGCAATAATGTTTGATTAACCGATACGAATGATTAAGCAAATGCATATTTGATCATAGATAAAATTGATTAATTAAACAGAGATGATTTGATTAATCGTAAGATCGGTTCATCAAATAGAGATCGGTAAGAACGATTAATCAAATAGATATCTTTGATTTATTAATAAGTTAGATATTTGATATCTCGAACAAAGATATTTGATTAATCGATAAGAATGATTAATCAATCAATCAATCAATCAAATATTATAGGTAATATGTATTCTGGTTTGTTCTGTTCAGGATCAAGAGACGATTTTCATCGTCTTCAGCAGCAGAGTGGGTTTCGGGTCGCCGGTGGAGGTGGAGTTCTCACCTGAAGGCGCGGCGTCCAAACGGGTTCTGGCCTCGGTGGAGAACGAGTTCACCGTCAGCGTCTCCGCACCAGGCGAGCATCGGCAGGAAGACAGTTTCTCTGATGCATTTCCTAAACACTATCTCATTATCTTTGTGTTTTCTTCTGCCATTTCTACACAGAAATGCCTGCAGGCGTGACTTCGCTCACTCTGCATGCCGACGGCTCGCGTGTCGATCTGAGTCCGGTCACATTTTACACCAGCATGGGAGAAGTTAGCCGGTATCTGACACAGGCTGCTGACCCCGTGAACTTCATCTGCCAGGTGAGACACTTCTGCTTCCTCTTGTCTGTCCTGGTTTTTCAGTTTGTTTGCTTTTTTATTCTTTGACGTTTTTTTAACTGATTTTTGCTTGCAGGCCTTTAACTTGACCTCCAACTCAGCAGAATCAGTGGACACATTGCTAACGGACTCGTTAAAGTCCAGGATGCCTCCATCCGGTCTGCAGCTCTTTGGAGTCAAACAGATTGAAGAAGACAATATGTCAGCCTGTGAGTAAAGTTTTCTGATTTCATGTTGAGCTAAAGGATTTGAGGTGATAAAACCGCAACCCTGCAAAAGCACAAAATCTCACCAAGTATTTTTGGTCTATTTTCTAGAGCAAATATTTTACCACACTTAAAATAATAAAACTAATTTACAAGTAACTTTTCTGCAAGATATAGGAACCTGTTTTAGATCAATACATGTTTAATATTTATAAAATAGTACTAGTTTCACTGACAATATGGAAAAAAATTTTCTTATAAGTGACATAATATGCAAGGGAAACTAGAACTTTTTCATCAATATTAAGAAATTATTAATTATCTTGCTGAAAAGTTACTTGTGAGTTAGCTTTGTCTCATTATAAGTGAAATAATTTATCTGCACTAGAAACCAAACCAAAAAATACTTTTGCATTTTGCAGTGTTCCTATGCGATTCAGCTTGACTTTAATCTTCCTTCACTGCTCGGTCTGGGCTTTCTCCCATTGAACTGGATTACTCTGAAAGAATTTCGATGACCAGGAGAAGTCGTTGCTGCTTTGTTATATAACTGCATTCAGTTTGTAGTTTTAGCAGTGACAAGAAGGATGAGAACAAGACCGTTCAGTACGATGACGTATTAGCATTGTATATAAAAAAAGGAGTAAAATTCTAGAAAAAACGTGTAAATTTCTGAGCAGTGAAGCTCAAATGTTTGCAAGAAAAAAACTCAGAAAAGTAAAAAAGATTCAACTTTTGAAATTGAGAAATTTTCAAGTTTTTTTTTTTTTTTTTAGAAAATTTCTAAAATTAATCTCAAAATTTTCATTTTTGTTACTTTTCAAACCCAGAAATTTCCAAGTGTTTTTGTCTAAAAAAATGTCTGAGTAGTTAATTTTTAAAAAAAATCTTTTTCTTGCAAAATTTTGACCTTTCAAACTCAGAAATTTCTACTTTTTAAAGTAAATTTCTGAGAATAATCTCAACATTTCTGAATATTTTTGGTGGAAATTCAGTCTGAATGCAGGGTGAATGGCCCTAATACATTGTCACAGTTCAGCCTGTGTTTTCCACGCTTCTAAACTCTAAGCTAACATTGGCATCAGCACTTCTCCTTTTGCAGTGGCAGATGGTTGTTAAAAGTGCAGACAATTTCTGGTAAACTTAAGCGTCAAACTGGAGCATTACAAACAAATGGGTAAAGCTTAAAACGTCGACACCTTGCCTCCATTTTTTCTACACAGACTTTTTGCCTTTAGTCTTGCTACTTTCTGTGCTGCAAATCATGAAGCGCAACATTCAAACTTTATGCAAATGCAGAATCAGATCAAGCGCATGCAGCTACTTTACTTTACAGCTACATTTACAACCGGTGCGGACATTATCTGGCTGCTTTAGAGAGGAATCACGTTCAGGCTGAGAGGATTTTATTGCTGCAGATGATTGGGAAGATTATAAAACAGTGACTGAGATAAGGCTGTGTTAGATCGTAGAATCATTACACATACGATGCACAGTTGTCCTTGAATACATCCTGTTATTTTTGGTTAATAAATGAGAACCGGTGTTGAGTTTCTATCATGGAGCTCTGGCTGTGAACTTCCTCCTCGCACCACTCCCAGGGTTGATTCTCACCCTGAATGCAGCAGCAAAGGGGATCGGTGACTGGGACTGCAGAACTTAAACTCAGTTTGAATCATTTTTGGCTTAAAGAACTTATTTTACAACCTCGTTTTGTGAAAGCTAGCTTCCCCATTTTAGCTCCTGCAACAAAATCGATGATAGATAATTATATATGCATGTGAGCGGACATTGGTCTAAATTCATGCATGATGCGTCCATCCATTGTCTGCCTGCTTATCCTTACAGACAGAATAAACAAACATTCACATTGATACATAAAGTCAGATTAGAGAAGCAGTCGCGTTTTTGGACGGTGAGAGGAAGTTGCAGGAGTATCCAGACAGAAACTGCGCATGCACAGGGAGAACATGCAAAGTTCATGCAGAAAGACTCCAGGTTGGGATTGGAACTAGGAACGTTTTGATGCAAGGCAACAAAATAACCAGGCAGCCTCATGCAATGTCTTAAAGTGTGGGCAAACTGTCCTGGTACAGTGAGAAACTAGTGAGTCTATTTTAGGAACTAATCTGCAAACAGTTTCACAAACTCCTACCAAGAACTTCTGATCTAGTTTCTACAAACAGCTCAGCAGACATGAAGTAAGACAAAATTAGGTTACATGTAACTTTTCAGCAAAACATTAAATTATTCTGCTGGCAGATAATTTCACTCACAACAAGATGTTTGTCACAAAATAATCTGCCAATGGAACGAGTACCTTTATTTATGTGGTAAACTAATTATCACACTAAATGAATATGTAGCATGCAAATATTTAGTTTGGTTATCATGCTAAGTGCTAATCAATTACCATGCTAAATAAAATAATATTTAGCTTCTGGATCCTTAGTTTGGAAGTAAATATTTAGTTGGTAAACTCCTTATCTAGCTTGCTAACTAAACATTAAGTTTGGATCTAAATATTGAGTTGGTAAAGTCAATATTTAGCTTGTTAACTCAATATTTAGCATGCTAATCAAATAGTTGGGTTTGCTAAGCACATATTAATATTTAGTTGGTAAACTGAATATTTAGCTTGTTGATTAAATATTTAGATTGGAGCTAAATATTTAGTTCCAAACTTAATACTTAGCTGCTAAACTAAATATTTATAATGAATAACATATTTTGTTTCTCTAATTTCTTCCTGAAAAGTTATTTGTTAGTTTTGTCCTATTTCCAGAGTACTAGAGTGTTTGTAGAAACTACACCAAAAGTACTTTTTAGGATTTTGTGTTTTTGCAGTGCATTGAGAACAAAACGGATGTGTAGACTCTTTTTTTGGACACAAGCAGCTTTTTCCATTTACCCCTGAGTAAACTCTCTCCTGCTTCTGCTTTCCAAATGATGCTCACTTAGTTCACGATTTAGATTTACAGACTGTTTGTGTTTCAGATCAGCGCAACGAAGAGCTGCCCACGTTGCTCCACTTTGCGGCCAAATATGGCTTGAAGAAGCTCATGAGCTCCCTCCTGCGGTGCCCCGGGGCTCTGCAGGCTTACAGTGTGATGAACAAACATGGCGACTACCCAAACACACTGGCAGAGAAGAGCGGCTTTCAGGACCTCAGACGTTTCATGGACGAATTTGTGGTAAGTTCACTCATGAATCGATTAACGAGTTAATCTGAAGTTGATTGCGCTTATCGATCGATTAGCAATCAAGTTATAAGAAGCCATTTTCTTAAAAACTTGAGTTTTCCCTTTTATCAAGAGGGCTCACCGTCTTTACATAACAGAAAGAGCTATTTTTTCATAATATGCTGAATTTAACCAAAAACATAATTCAATTCTAACTTTATTTTGTGTCGGCTGTACTAAATACTGACTAAATAAACTGAAAATTGTGGTTTACTCACATCCTCGCGTTCGTAGCACATTATCATTTTTAGTTGAGAATTTGAACTGGTCCGTCTTGCAGCTCGGCTGAATCAGCGCTATTAAGGTAATATATTTTTATATATTAAGAATATAAACATATAAAGTGTTTATATTTCAAAACAGAACCGCATGGAATCCTTTTAGCATCCCACACCGGGCTCTCTTTGGACCGTTTTTCTTTTTTTAAGGGATACCGCCGCCTTCTAGATTCTGTATTAACGGTTCCGCTTCGTAAGGCTGCCCAGCGGCGCCCTCTGCTGGGTGGCGGCCAAACTACGGCCTATTGGAACTTATTTTAATCTAATAAACAATTAAGTCGATTAATCGTTTGCATCCCTACATAGTAAACATTTTTAAATGAAACATTTATAATCAGAGTTTAAAAGTCTTGTTGGAACCCTCCCAGGAAACGGCAGACCTGCTCCAGTCGCACCTGGAAGACAACTTGAACTTGGATAATGAGCCGGAAATCTACGAGCCGATGTCAAATTCTTCTCAGGACATCATGATGAAGTACTCCAGCTGCACCGAGGATATTTATGAGTCGATGCTCGGCCTCGACCCTGAGTGTGCAGAAGACTTATGTAAGATTGGCTCTGTGATAAAAATACTTCAAACTCTTACAAAATGTTGCTGATGGTGTGACACGATTGTTGCAGATGAAGTCATGACTGCAGTAGATGAGAATCCAGAAGAAGCTATGCTCAGGAAGTTCTTCCAAGGTATTTTTATCTATTTAATTTACATCATACAGTAATATTATTAATTATTAATATTACCAAAATTATAGTTTTGGCATTTTCGTTATAGTTTATCTTTATTTCGTTGTCACTATTTATTTGTCGAATTCGGTTAGTTTTAATTTGTATTTAGAGTGTGTTTGATAGTTTTTCTTAGTTAAATATTGTTTAGTTTTAGTCTAGTTTTTAATAGTTATAATAGTAGTGTTGGTTAAAAAGTAAAAAGTGAAAGTATTGTGACTGTGCATACAGAAGATACCATTTCCAAAAATGTTTTCAATTACTGTTGAACAACAATCAGTTCTGGCATTTTTTTGTTAGGTTGTTTCTTTTATTTGTTTAACAGAAGAGCAAGACGTAACATAAAAACATTTCAGATTTGACTTTCTTTACAGATAATATATTTTAAATATTGCTCCTAATAGTAGCCTGAACAAAGTATAACAAAGGTATAACTAATGACAGAACACATAAGCAAAATATCAGGATAGAAAAAAACAGTAAAATTAAGACTCTAAAGCACAAATAAAAATAAAATCTGGGGTTAACAGCAAATTAAACTCTGATATAATTGAGAAAAGTTTGATTGCTGGTTCTGCATGAATTTTTTTTTAAAGATGTACAAAATAATAAAGACTCGTTCTTTTAAGTTGGTAAAGATTTTGTATGTAATGTAAAATTTGACCAGCAAGATAATAATATTATTGATGAAATATTCAACTTTTGTATTCCATATATTCAGTTTTCATTACTTTGTTAGTTTTTATTCAGTATAATAACCTCATTTCTGAATGCATTTGGTTTTTCCCGTCTGGCAGCGAAACCTCACGCCGACGAGAACCAAGTGAACGCCGTGCCGCCCAGAGCCGAGAACCATGACAGGAATGAACACAACAACTTTGATGAAATAGAGGAGGAGGAGGACCCGTACAACATCTGTCCAGAGGATATTTATGACACCGTGGATACAAACAGCACCTACAACCCGGGAGTCCAGAACCGCCCTCCAGCCCCCATCCCCAGACCCGAGGCTGAGCCCGAACCTGAACGACCTGCAACCTACATTTCCAGAGGTCTGCTGTTTACTGCTACGTTTTTACACACAGGGCCGGCCCAAGGCATATGCAAGTTAAACAGGTGCTTAGGGCCTCCACACCACCAGGGGGCCTCCAAGAGCACCAAGCCAGCAACATACATATATAAAATAGCACTGAATAATATGAACTAATGCTATTACCCGTGGAGAAAGCATTTCTACATTGTTTTCATAGTTGTTACATAAATAACCGTTAATCACATCCTGTGGAGAGACAACAACCTCAAACCGTGGCAGTGGCAGCTAGAGTGGCACTAATGGCTGCCGGAAACTCCTGTAGCTTCCGAGTGTCTGCTTTTGTGTCCGATGCCACGGCTTCTGTGGCAGGTTGAATGTTGAACATGAATAAGAATAAGTTTATTTCGAAAGAATAAAACTGGAATCGTGGCAGCGGCCACTGACACCAGAGGTGCCACTACAGCTGCCGCTGCCACGATTTGAGATTTCAAATTCAAAATATGCTTTTTAGTTTGTTACTCCTGTAAGGTTAAAATCAGTAATAATGTAAGCTCATTGCAAATGGTGCTAATGACAGCAGGTATGTTACACATAGTGATAAACCATCTGGTGTTGGTATGGGGGGCACAAATAAAAATCTGCCTTGGGCCTCAGAAAGGTTTTGGCCAGCCCTGTTTAAACCCTTTAAGTTAATTTCCTCTGATTAAAAGTATTAGTTTCATTAAATGTTTGTGTTTTTTATTTGCAGTTTTTTCAGATAGAGACGCGTCCAAGCGTAACTCGGTGGACAGTGAATGTCCTGCAGGTAAGACGGTTTCTGTTGGAGACTTTTAGTCTCGTGAGAAGCAGCAACATGCTTTTAAACCCTTTAAAAAAGTTTAAAGAGCTTTTTTATTGACTTATTTATTGTTTCACCATGGTGGAATGTAATTTAGCAACAACAATTTGTGAATTTTGCAAACTCAGATATTTCTTTATGGAATATGCACTTTAATCATAAACATCTCTGGACTTTGACACCTTGAATTTCCCCCTTTCCTTCCTGTAAATTACATATTTTCTGCCTGTAAATTGATGATTTACAGGAAGGAACAATTCAAAATTCAGATCTTTAGATATTTTGCAGCTAGTACGACGTGTGGTTTTGTGTTTTGCTGATGTGTTGCATTATGGCCACCGGTCTCAGCCTTTTCAGGCTTTACTCAGTCCTGTTGTGAACTTTGACACTGAACATGTTTACTTAAGACCCTAGAAACTGAAATGCAGCTTTTATGGCTTTTCTCAGAGTTGCATGTTTTAACATTGAGGAAAAATGCTGAGATGTCCACTTTTGTAGCTTTGACATAATATTTAATCTGCTTTTTGTTGTATTGTTATTTACACTTTAAATCATTATATGTCCAAAGACTACACTGGTAGTGTGGTAGGTGGTAATTTGGATTTAATTTTAGCACTTTTTGCAATTTTTAAATGCATTTGATTAGAATCTGTTGTTACAAAGCAGCCAAAATATATTTAGTAGAAATAGAGAAAAAAAAACACGTAAATGGAAATTATTGAGTGCATTTTAATTTGTCGTACAGTGAATTAATTTATTCACTTCATAATTTAGTCTAATCTTTCCTGGAGTAAATTACCAGATCTTGAAAAGAGGCTCATATTTTTGCAGCATTTTCTGACATTTGTTATTAGGAAAATGAAAGACGATGTTGGATTATTTTCTGCGGCTGCAAACACAACCTGAGCCTGTTGAGCTGAACAAACGTATGTAAACCTTTGTGGCGTTTCTGCTGTGAGACATGCGAGAGTCTGTGCCACCAGCTTGGTCAAATAAAACCAGCAGTCATTGCTGATAGCTCTGTGGTCAGGGTAAAGTTTACAACCATATCTCCTTCCAACGAGACAACTTCCTTCAGACATTAACGCTGCTGAGAGCAGCTCCACTCTAAACTTCATCGATTTACAGCCGCGGCGTTTCTTTAGATGTAAACAGGCAGATAAGATTTGTCGAATTAAAATTAATTTGTACTGAAGTTTTGAGCCACTCACAATTTTAGAAGGTGACTCAAAAAAAATCGAAATATTTGAAAACGTATGGGGGGGAAAAGCAGTAATTTTATGTTGTTGCAACCCAAACAAAGATGGGAAAAATATATAGGGAGTTTAAAATGTTTATTATTTATACAATTACTACTATTACAGTATTTTAAGCTCGAAGGCAACAGTTGTTGGTTTTGTAGACGTGGCTTTTATTCTGCGGTTGAGTCCGACCACTGCCTGAAAAAACCCTCAGATGCCCCCAGCACCAACGTGTTTGTTTCTCAGAAGTACTTCTTTTAGGTAGTTCTTAAGTATTTTTGTTCCTTTAACTCATTTAAATTAATTTATTGGTTTTTCTTTTACCTCTACACCAATATGTACTTATTTCTGAGTTTCAAAACTAGAAATTTTTCAACATTTGAAACTTTCTAAAAGTTGATAAAAACAAGTTAGTTTCTGAGCTTGAAATGTTGAAAATTTGCTAGAAAAACGAAACGCAGATATTTTGAGATTGATCTCAGAAGCTTTTTAGAGCAGAAGTTTCAAGTGAAATTTACACTTCAAACTGAAGAAGTGTAAATTTCAGTGTGAAAAGTCCAAAATTTGCTGCAGAAAACTCCCAATTTCCAAAGTTTTTCTGGAACATTTTTTAACCAAATCTCCAAATTTCTGAATTTTCTTCAAGCATATTTTGACTTTTCAAGCTCAGACATTTTCAAGATTTTTCTACAAAGTTTCTGAGATGAGTCTAAAATTTTCTAAAGTTTTCTTGCAAATTTTCTATGTTTCAAGCTCTTTTTCTACTAAATTTCTGATGTTAATCACAGAAAATTGTAGCAAATTTTTTACTTTTCAAACTTAGAAATTTCCTTGTTTTTTCTATAAAATTTCTGAGTTATTTTCTAGCAAATATAAAAAATTTTAGGCTCAAAAATTTCCAAGGTATTTTTAACAAAATTTCTGAGAAAAATTTCTGAGGCAGAAACTTTCTCCTCCTTTTTTCCTTTATGCACAAAACGCCGTCCTACTCCTGTCATATGTGTCCTGATCAAAACAATGAAATATGGGTAAAAATAAAATATTCATCCCACTTTTCTTTTTTTCAGCTCGCCCTGTGAGCGAGGCTCCCTCCTCGACCTATGACCCCTACGGCGGGATGAAGACCCCGGGGCAGCGGCAGCTCATCTGCCTGCAGGAGCGGGTCAAAGTGGGGGAGATAACGGTGGACGAGGCCGTCCAGGAGTTCAAAGCGTGGCAGTTCGACCACGAGCGGCGCGCTAACTCTCTGCGCTATCAGCAGGTAGATGATCAACAAACATCCTCGTGTGATAGCAGCGCCGTAAACCTCACATTTACTTCTTCTTCCTTAAAGGACAACCTGAAGAAACTACGAGATAGCATCACGAGACGTCACAAAGAGAGAGAGAAGACGGGGCAGGAAATCGGTGAGGTGTTTGGAGTTGACATGTCGACATCTTGTTGTGTTTCTATCTGTTGATGCGCCGCGATCACACGACTTCCTGTTGAGCTCATGGCGTCTGATGTGGTCTGCTTCGTCTCTGCCAGATTATGAAATAAGTGCACCGCTGCAGAGGAACCTCTATTGGGGATCCAACATGACAGTAGAGTGCGACGTGTACGAACCCACACCCAGAATGGTGGCTCCACCCCCTCCGGTGGCTCAGCCAATCAAAAGAGGGAGCTGGAAGACTGGCAGCACGTCCAGCACATCGAGTGAGTCTTTTTTATTTTATTTTTAGGGATGAATATTATTGAATACAGAGTAACCTATTCGGAAAAGAGCTGCACCTGTGATGAGCAAGCGGTGTGTTCAAGGTGCCTCCAGTAGATGGGAGAAAAGGTTACCAGGATACACATGGAAAATATTTTTCAAAAAAAGAAATGAGGAATAATTTCTATATTTAGAGGCTTACTCTCTCCAAAAGAGGAAATTTGAATTGCAAAATACTGTAAATCAAAAGTATTGTTTATGATTTTAAAACAGTATTTGTTTTTGTCTAGTAAAGATGTGGAAATGCCACAAAGTAAATACATCTTTTATTGCAGTGGCATAATATTAAACAAAAAAAATATATATATTTACTGGCATGCAGTGGGGGAAAAAATATAGTGTTAAAATTCACATTTTGCATGTTTTTATACTTCCATTTGGGTCATTTTATTAATTTATTAAAAAATAATACAATAAAAATACAAAATTTAATTTCAATGCAGTAGGAAAAAATATCTGGTGTTAAAATTCACATTTTGCATGTTTTTATGCTTCCATTTGGGGTTTTACTGCTTCAAAAAGCCCAACAGTCTAAAAAAAAAACACTCTGCTGGTTTTTTTTGTAATAATGTGTTTTGGTGTCTGGGAAATGAGTCGTTTCTGCGACGTTTCCTAGCAACCCCAGTGGAGTTCCACCCGTAACCTAGCAACCCCAGTGGAGTTCCACCCGTAACCTAGCAACCCCAGTGGAGTTCCCCCCGTAACCTAGCAACCCCAGTGGAGTTCCCCCCGTAACCTAGCAACCCCAGTGGAGTTCCGCCCATTGGACGCCCGTAACCGAGCATCCCCAGCTGAGCTCCAGGACGTTTGGTCAGCTGGTTTTACTGCTGTATTTCCTGTGAACATAATGGACTTTTTGAAAGTTTTTTGTTACCGCTGCTCTCCGGTTACACTTTCAGTATCTGGTCATGAGAAAATGCAGAACATGGTTCTATTTTTACACATTTAGTTCATGAAATAGCTCAGAAAGGTTAAAAAAAAAAAGATCTATTGATCTGTTTTTTCCTGTTTCTAAAAATGTTTTGACCGATTTGCACTGTAACTTGTTTAGTCAGTGAATCAAAAAGCCTCAAATAATAACCTCGGTTTTAAAGAGAAAATAACATATTTTTGATAAATATGTACTTGAGGAAACGTTTCATTCCTACATTTTGATTATTCAAACACAGTTAAATGAGATTTCTTTGCAGAAGCTCCATCTGGTGTTGCTTATTTAGGTTTCAGAGTGAAAATCATTCAGAAATTTGCTCCTGACAACATGTTGATGTCGACAGTAACTTTCTCTCTGTTGATTTTTCTGTGCAGCAGCAGCAGCCGTACTGAGTGGCCTTACGCCGTCACTCACCACAGCTTCTCACCTCAGACTAACTACAAATCACGTGTTTTCTTTTTACTCCAACTTGTTTTCTTTTCACTTCAGGCACAGAGAGCAACCGACTCAGCACTCACAGCAACTTTAGCCTCAGCAGCGGGACAGAACCGGACTTCGAGGTGAGCTCAGAACCTCGGGTTTGTCTTGGTGCACTGCAAAAACACAAAATCTCACCAAGTATTTTTGCTCTAGTTTCTAGTGGAATATTTTAGTTCACTGGAAATAAGACAAAGTAACTTTTCAGCAAGAAATAATCAATAATTCCTTAATATTGATGAAAACTTTATAGTTTCAGTGGCAGATTATTCACTTATAACATGGAAAAGATTTATTTTGAAATTCATCAATATAAAGGATTTATTGACCTAAAACAAGCTCTTTTATCTTGTATTTGTTGTACTTGTAAATCAATTTTGTTTTATTTCAAGTATGCTGAGATATCTGCACTATAAAATAGACCAAAACATAACTTTGTTTTTGCAGTGCAGAGAGGTCAGTGATAATATATGCAGTAACATTTTTTTCACATGACTCTTTCCACCAACAACCATCTCCTTCAACAGATGACATCTGTTTTTAACTAAAGTTTTGTGTGTCTAGAAACTAGACTAAAAAATAACAGATTTTCTGTTTTTGCAGTGTAAATCGTGCCGTGAGAACAAAAACCTTGCTCTCAAACCTGATACTTTCTCCTTGTAACTCAGAATCGTGACTGAGAAATCTTTGCTTCAGATTTTATCTTCGCTGCAGCTCAAACATCTCGCTCATATTTTGTATTTGATGATGCATAAAGCCGTAGCCGTTCGTTAACGGTGGGAGTTTTGTTTTCATGCTTTGTTCTGTTTTGTGTTTTGGGAACTTTGACTCTCAGCTTGAGGAAGTTCTGACCCAAAGTCTGAGCTCTGCATTAATGTTCAGTTAATCCGGCTATCACTTGTGTCAAAACCATGTGTGGAATTTAATGTGTGATTTTTAAAGCGGCTCTATCTTGTCATAACAAAAGAAAGTACACCCTGTTTAATTGCATCTATACCAAAAAAGGAACAATAAAAATTATCAGAGCCTTTGATGGTTGTGCAAATCAAATAGAAGAGGAACTATTATGCAAAACTTTTGGTTTTGTTCTTCCATTTTGGTTTACTGCTTCTAAAAACAATGCAGCCAGGTTTTTGGCAATATGTTTGTGATTTTTGGTGTCTAGAAAATGAGCTGTTTCAAAAACCTCCAGAATGTAACGTCCCAGCCCGTTGCCTAGCAACCCCAGCAGAGTTCTGCCCTTTACCTAGCAACGCAAGCTGAGCTCCAGCACTTAGGTCGCTGTATTCGCTGTGCAATGGCTGCTGGAAAAGCCAAGAGTTCTGTTGTTGACTCACCATCCAGAAACCACTTGCTGCATTCTTGTTGGCTGTACAGGAGGTTCTACTAATGCTTTTCAAAGATGTATGGTTGTATAATTGCACATCTGTTCGCAATCATTTTTACATGCGAGTGTAAGCGTTGAGTTTTGGGGGCGTGGCCAGTAGCAGCTTATTTGGATTTAAAGTGACAGAGTGACGATTTTGTGCAAAAAATGTAATGAGCATGTTTTGTTTAGGCCTCCGATCTGAACCTATTCAAGGAAGCACTAGGTCACCTTTAAAAGACATTTAGCTTTTCTTTTTCTTCATATTTACAGTTTTATTCATTCATGCTTATGCAATGATAAAGTAAATGATAAATCTGGTAAATCTTAGTTTTCGTCCTTCCTGATACGTTAAGCGTTGCTCTGACTGATTTTATTTTCCCCGTATGGTTCACATATTTAATGTTTCCCCTTGATCTTTAAAGGACGCAGTGGAAAATCTTCCTCCTCCTCCTCCTCGGCCTCCGCGACCCTCTGACCCGGCGCCCGGCATTCCTCCACCCAGGCTTCCTCCGCGGATCCCAGAAAGGTAAGGAGGCGTAATTAGGGGCAGAAGGCGCCGCTGAAGAACAACCAGAGAGTCGGTTGGTGATAAAGAGGAAGCGTTCACCCTTCAGCGAGTCTGCAGCTGTGAGCTGGAGGGGAAGAGTAAGACAGTAATAATATAAAAAAAAATACAGACCTATAAATATCTGCAGTGCAGAGTCACATTCTCAAAAACGTTTAGGTGACAGTTTTAGACCGAGGTCCAGAAATGTCATCCTTCCACCAAATTTAACGGCTGAGTTCAACATTTTCCAGAAGAAAAAATGCAAAGCGTAAATTGTTTGTGTCTTTTACACAATAAAAAGATCTGTGAAATGAATATCTACTGATTAATATCCTGTGACCTTTATTATTGGCATGATGCAGAATTTCCAAACACTTTATTCATCAGAACGACAGGAGTTAAGAAGGGCAGACATTAAATGTCACATGTGCTGCTTTAACCTGAAAGCCTGATATGGAGGTGCGATTCATCTGGGTGGGTTTATTCATCCGAGCTTCGTGGAACTGCAAGATCTTATCAGCATCGCTGTTTTTAGTTTGATGAGGCGACACATTTACATTTTTTTTCTAATCCGAGAAGACTAAATGTTTGTAAGTAGGCCGCGTGGTTTGATAGATGTGTAACAGCGACATGGGAAAGTGCAGCGCTCTGTGAAAAACGCGCGTTTGATTTATTTACAGCCCGAGAAGCTTTCAGAGAACAAAACGACGATGCAGCTCAGATGCGTCTAATTCTGTCGCAGCAATAACCAATAAATCAATTAATTACGAGATAAATTAAAACAAACTCAGTCATTTCTGTTTGCATGATTTATCTTTTCTCTCATTCTACCAAAAACTGGAAGGTAAAAGTCTTCAGTTTGGTGTTTTGGTCTCAACTAGCCGTTTGTTTTAGGGTAATTTTGTTTACAGTCTTCATAATTCATTTCATTTGTTGTTTTCTTTACTTATTTTGAGTTTTTAAAATGTCTTCCAGTGTTAAAAATTATTAAATTTACATCTAATGAACATTTAAGAATATGTTCTTGTATTATTGTAGAAACTTCTTGAAGAATTTTAATTATTGAGTTACAGCATTTAATAAAGTATTTTTGAATTTAAATTACTGATTATTATATAACAAGATTATCATCAAAATAACTTTTGTTGTCCTTGCAGGTTTAAATACATTCTAATTTCCAGCTAATGGCAAAATAAAACTGCTATGCAATTAAATTTTTTATTTTAATGGACCAGAGTCAGAACCAGGACATTTACTATTTAGGATTTTAACAATAATTAGCAACATTACAGTTTTAACTATTTTAATGTGAATTTTTTCCCCTTTTTGCTGCTCAGCATTAAATTAAACATTCAATTTTCAAAAAACAAAGTAACTCGGCCATGAATATGTCACATTTATTCCAAAACCTGATTCTTAGTAGATAATATAAAATAATGATAATAAACATTTTTCAAACAAAGTCTATAAACAGTGTCAGGAAATTTTTCTAACGTTCTAATTTTTTTTCTAGAAATGTTCTGGGATTAGTTTCAGGATTTTCGTGACGGCTGTGTTTTCTGCAGGGTGCCAGAGACGGTGCACGAGCGCTACATTTCCTGCCCGACGCGCGCCCTTCCTCAGAGACCCGCGCCCAGACAGACGCAGGCGGCGCCGCCGGTTCCCCGCCGCCGGTGATGGCCGGCCGCCTGCAGCCCGGTCGGACTGAACCACCGGTACCAAGGAGAACTGGTGGCTCCCTGCGGCTGAACGTGATGCTCTGGAGATTTTGTTTTGTGATCTGAAAAAAATAGTGCGAATTGTTTCTGTGAATTATGTTTTTTATTTGACATTATAATGAATGTAAATAAGATATTTTTGTAAAAGTGCCATTTAGGGTCACACTAGATGTTTAAACCCCCAAATTAGTCCAACTAAAGTTCACACATAAATCTGTTGTCCATGTTCCAGCATCACAGGGAGGATATTTAATTTATTGAGTCCAGCAGGAGCTCAGGATGGTTTTTATAGATTCTTCTGTTCCTTTAAGACACTTTTTATGTGTTTTATTGCACATGAGAGCATCAGAGTCCAGGCAGATGATTTGGTGTGAATGTTGCAGGTTTTAATTGTCAGCTGCGTCGGGTCGGACCGATGGACCCGTCTCCAACAGAAACGCCTGTAAATTATGTATGAAGACTGGATGTGCTGCTGTAAAATATCAGTGTAAATTCTGCCTTAATGTTGCTTACTTTACCTGACCTGCTCTTGTTTGCACAGTCGAGTTTAAATGGTGTAACTTTGCATTGTTGTGCTTGATAAAAGGTTTCCCAAAGTAACTGTCGGCTGTTTGTTGCTGCTGGAAGAAATGAGTTTTACGACGGCGCGTTACTGCTACCTACGGTACTGCAGAAAGGACAAAAAGGAGCACATTTCTGCCAAAACACTTTTCAGAAAAAAATGGAAATGTATGAGCTTGAAAAGTTGAAAATTTTGCCTTGAAATTTTTTTCAAAAGTTTTTTCTAAAACATTTCTGAGATTAATCTCAAAATGTCTCTTCTTTCAAGTGTTTGAAATTTGACAGAAATTTCCTTGCAAATTTTCAAAATTTGAAAAAAATTTTCCTCTGGCAGTTTCTGAGCTTGAAAATTTGCTAAAAAAAAAAATTGCATTAATCTCAGAAATTTTCTAGAGAAAAATTTAAATTGAGTTTCAAAGTCAATTTTTTTTACTTTAGACAATATTAAATGTTTTTTTCTTGTTGACATTATCGGAGAATAATGTCAACATTTCTGATTTTTTTTCCCTAACAGATCTTTGACTTAGAGCTCAGAAATATTATTTTTTCTATGGAATTTCTTAAATATCAGAATTTCACTTTTTTTTCCAAATATTCAATTTTGGATATTCCAAAATTTCCACATTTTTTTTCTAGAAAAATTCTGAGGTTATTTTTCTTGCAAATTTTCAAACTGAGAAATTTTCAGCTTTTTTCTAGCAAAATGTTGAACTTCTCAAGCTCTGAATTTATCAAACAAGGACATTTCTTGCACATTTCAAAAATATTGTGAGAAAAAACTCAGAAGTTTTGGCATTATTCTGAGAAATTTTCTATAAAAGTTAAAAAATGTTCCTTTTATTTTTAAGAAAATTTCTGAGATTGATCTAAAAATTTCTGAGTTCCTTGGTAAAATGTTTTCTATCTAAATTGGTCCTAATATGTTGTGCCAGTTTTGACTTCTTTAAATCTTGGCTCTAAATCGGTCCAATAGCGCCCTCTCTGATATTTGCGATGTATTGCAGAAGTGAAACATTTTTATCCTTTATCCAGAGGAAGGCAGAGTACCTACATAAAGTATTCACATAAGAGTAGCACTGTTTCATAATAAAATCACAGAAGTAAAAGTTATAAAATACTCTTAAAATAACTTTTTCCCCCATAAAGCTACTCAGGTAAATGAAATTGGTTTCTACCAAATTCTGCTTTCATTGTTCTTCTGATTCAATGGTGTCCAAACCAAAGTTGAAGACACTTGCAAGATACTTTTTCTTTTCAGTTAAATGCAAAATAACAATAATAATACATATAATACATATAATAACAAGTAAAACTCTGGTTTTTGTGGAAATGAATTTTGTAAATCATTGATGATGATTTTGATTAAGTTTCTTGAAATTTGGGATTCTGTTTACTGCAAAATTAAGAGAAATTATGAAACCTGGATAATAAAATAAAAATAAATAAAATAAAATATTTTTGTTGTACCAAATACTGGAGCATGAAATAAGAAACGGAAACACAAAATTGAGAAAATCAAATAGTAAAATTAAACACCTTGGTTTTAGGCAATAATTTATAATAAAGTAAAGAATATTCCTCATTTTTTTGCTCCGAGCTGTAGTGTTATAATGTGGCCACTTGATGGCGCTCTAACCTTCTGTACTTGGCAGGTGGGCTCCATCTAAATGTTCTCATCTACAAACTCAGCTGTCTGCTGAATCAAAGTTTAAATAGTAATTTATCTTATTGGTTTATATAAATTCAGACTTCCAGAAGGAACTTCCTGCTTAACCCTTCAAAATAAAACAGATTCAGTTCAATTAAAGTTTCTGTTTTTAATAAAAATATGCTCTAAAGCTGATGTACTTTCAAAAAATATTACAGTGAGGGGGTTTTAATTAATTAAATTTCCTATTTATTGTTTTTAAATAATATTATACCTACAACCTAAATCTAACCTTTGACCCCAAACTGAAAAACAAATGATAAACCTTTATTTGAATCCAATAATTTCTCACCATCCAAATCAATTAGTTACTGAAAAGTTTTAGATCCCTTTTGGTTGTTTTTGCATAGATTATTATATATTTTTAATAAGCATTATAGAAACATAAATGTTAAATATTGTCTTCAAAACCATAATTGTAGACATAAAATCCCTAAAAACTGAGGTTTGAGTTTGTTTAATCCACTAACATTTTTAATATTTATTAATATTCTTTATTTTTTTATTAAAATTACTTATATTATTTTATTATGGGGTTGTTGTTGTTTTTTTATCAACTTCATTTTTATTTTATCAACTGTAAGGCAAGCCGTAAGTAGACATAACAGGCTGCTTCCTCCTGACCGGGCTTTTATTGTGAAGGGCCATGCCCCCCGGGCCGGCCGGGACGGAGGCTCCTTGGATGCGCCGCGGTGATCACGCAGGACGGTGGGGCGCTGACAGCCGGGACGCTGCCTGCGGAGCTCGGTGAAGTGTGTCTGCCACCCCGAGCCTAAAGCTGGATTACCAACACGGCGAGGTAAGCTGTCCTGACGCGGGTTTTTTTATTATTTTTAAATCATTATTAATATGATTATTTTACCCTTTCTTCTCCTCTATTAGCTGAATTTAAGTCATAATGGCGTCATTTAAAGTGAGTCCTTCTCAACATTTCAGTGGTTTTGTTCCAGTTTGTGTACTTTAGTTGGTCGGTGCGTGTTTTATTCCGTGGCTGTGGCAGTGGGACAGCAGCCGCCGCTGCTGCAGTGTACACACACAAACCCTCGCCGTGGAAATGCGACCCACTCTGCAGCACTCTGCAGGGGCGCAGCTAAGCACTTTACAGGCACCCCCCGGGGGGGTGTCAATGAGTAAATACAGAAATTTAGAAATATGTTTTCCGCCTTAATGTGGCGCCCCTCTAGCATGGCGCCCGCATATATACATATCCAGTTTCTGTGCCACTGATGAGTTGCTGTACGGAGAACCAAGACTGACATAATTAAAAATAAAAGCAGGAATACATTTATAGTTTTTCCTTTTCCTTATATATGGGTTTTTATCAATAATTTTTATTTTTGCATTTTCCTTTTACAAGTGTTTGTTCTTTTGCCATTTTCTCTTTACTTTTACATTTCTTTATGCATTTCTTCCTCGTTATGCAAATGAGGAGGGCGTGTCTGAAGGCTTCAACTTCTCCTAACTGGTTGGTTAGCATTACACTCTGCTTGGCTCCAACAAAGATGGCCACCAGCTTATCAGTGAGCTGAAGGTTAGCAATTAACGCTAAGCAGCTTTAATTGAGGAGTACTTTTTATAACATCTCAAGGTTTAAAGGACTAATATCGGAGCAAGACGTAGTTCCTACATTTCCACATTTAATGTTGTTAACGGGATTGTTTTACCGCGGCAGCGTGGCTGTGAACGGCAAGTAAAAAAAATCGTCTTTTTTCCCTCCAGCGTTGTGCACATGGGCGAAATTTCCAGGTGTAAACAGTAGAAACGTACAGCATGTCTGTAGAGGTACCACAGCTCCTAAACGTTTGGGCCACCCTGAGCGATAAAGTTACCCGTATGTAAGCTAATTTAATACAGTAAAGATGAAGTGCAATCTGACATAATTGTAAATTTGCATATCATTCAGGACATTTGTGTAAATTTTGACTTTGGAGATGATTCAGAATGTCTTCCAGATGGGAACCTTGACCTTTTGGTGATATTAAACTGTGCTGCCTGACCAGGTCCTGTAGGCAGCACATGGCCTTGTGCTGCTACTGAACAGTTGTAATCGCTCCTCCTATTGACACAGCGACATGAATGTTTAACTCGGCTCTGCGGTCCAACCAAAAGGTTTCATCCTGAACAACTGCTGCGCCACGCCAGTGTAAACCCACACAGACAACGAAGCGCTTCACTGCTTAACCAGCCATTTATAGCTTCAACAAGTGTTTTCTGCTTTAAACTAAGTGCTGTCAAATATGTAAAGAAAATGTACTCAAGTAAAGTTATTTTTCTATAAAGGTATATAGTTTGACTCAGATTCATCATCTGGATCAATAAATTTGAGTTTTTATGGAAACATTTGAGGAATAACTTCAGGTTGAAATGTTAAACACAACTTGTGAAATTTCTCAGACGTACACAGATATATATTCACACCCTGACTGATATTTGATGAAATATATTTTTAAAAGTTGCAAATAAACCATGAACAGGATATCTGATTATCTTCTTCAGTCAAACTGGTTAGTTCCTTCAAACCGCCTTTTCAGAACCTAAAAGGGGCGGTTCTTTGCATTTTCCAGGTACATAATATCATTTAACAGCACAATAAAGTAGCAATGTTACCATCAGTTGTTATAAAAATGCTGCATGTATGAAACAAAACTTAACAGAAATTTGATTTCACAATTTGATGCCTTGAATTTGGCCTCTGTCTCTTTAAGAAGCCAGTAGTCTTTCTGAAACTCCGCCTCCAGCAAGTCATCAAAACAATGCTTCTCCATTATGCCACTACAACCGTTCTTACAAACTGAGAAGTAATTTTTATGATTAACTCAGGAGACACATGTGTGCCAACTGCTGCTGCCGCTAGTCTGAAGGAGCTGAATGGAGAATACCCTTTAACGTAAGCCTGCGTTAGTTATTCTAAAACCAGTGATGACGTGCTCGGGTTTCCTCCAAGTTTGTGAAGTTATTGGTGTATTTTAGTGTGCTGTCCTGGTCCAGAGTTATCAAATAACTGTCTGTGTTTTAAAAACATTTTACGTCAATTCAGAGCCGTTTTTCTGTATCAGATCGGTATCGGAAGTGAAAAAAGTGGATTGGTGAGCCCAACACGTCTCGTCCCGTGTTTTCATTCATGTTTTTACTCCCCAGGCTCGGCGCAACATGACACTAAACGGGTGTGCTGAAATATTAACCTGTGCACAAATATTTAATCACACAGAGGAGGAGCAGTCAGATTGATTTTCGTTTGCTCAGTTTGTCCCGTCACGTGCACGGTTCCTAACAGAGCTGCAGGTTTATGTTCTCATGATAAAAAAGCACGTTAGTTTTCTGGCCCTGGATGTTTATCAGGGTTCCAGCCGTTCTGGGGAAGCAGCAGTTTAACAGCGAATGAAGGGATCAGACATGAGTCGCTGTGTTTGTTCAGCCGAGTCCCATGATCCTTTATTTAATATCATTAATGTGCATCAAACTGGAACATTACTAGATATTTTCAGGTTGAAAAAACTTTTACATGCAACACATTCTGGCACTAATAAATGTTTTGTAGTTTCTTTAGACATGCATTAGCATAGTCTAAAGAAAATGGACAAGTCCAACTTTTAATTTGGGTGCATTTATTCAGAGTATAAAATATAAATAAAAAAGTTTGCCATAGAAATGGCATGATCCTTTGTCTTTAGTTTAAGAGTGTTTAAGAGAAATAGACCATATTTATAGACAAATCCTCAACAATCTCATAATAATACTAAAAAATTTTGTAAATCACATTTATTTTCTAGGAGTTTTTAGACAATATCTTGGATATTTTAACGTGAATTTGTTACTCAGATTAAATGTTTTTAAATCCTAGATTATTGAAGAAATGCGGAAGCAACTAATCATAGCCAAGAGGAGGGTCTTTGCGCTGTCAATCAACTTTATGTATTTGCTGCTAAATGTGCTAATGGTGGAGAAACAACTTCTCCAGAAAACTGTTTATTGTCTGTTATTGGAGTCTATGCTAACTAGCCTTAGCATCCAGACAGGCTGTGCTGTCAGGAATACTCTGTAGTGCAGCAGAGAGAAATGGCTGAGGATGATTGACAGCGCTAGGACCCACCTCCTGGCTCTGATTGGTTGTTTCTAATTAGCACTGAGGAAGCAAGTGCTAATTAGAGGAGTAATTGTTTTCACAGATTATCTGTCTCATCTCCTGCTGTCACGACTTGGTGACGGTTTCAAAAAATGTGTAACAATCATTTTTATGCAGGTTACGTACTGCATCTTTAAAACTTTGTACACACAACCAGTTTATTTTTGATCAACTACCACAAGTAAAAACTGTAAAGAAAGATTTTTGCTCACTTTTCTCAAAGAAAGTGAAGTTTTCAGCCACAGTTTGTTTTTCTTCTTTGGGGATCTGAGTAAATCAAGGGGAGCGTGTTGCATTCGAGTGTTTCGGTGTGTAGAGCCGACAGTGTCGACCAGCTCCCGTTAATATTTCATGAAGCTTCTTCGGAGTCACATTTCTCTCTTCTCTTAGATTTGAGAGCAGCAGTCGCTCTCAGCAGGGATGAATTTGAAAGATTTGTTGATGAGGGATGAGCTGAGGTCAGCCATTTTGAACAGTTTCAAGCTTGTTGGTCATGTGTTTTATTCCAGTTAGAGTAGCGCACAAATTGTTTGTTCTACTATTCGACTGAAGTTTGTTCTGTGAATTTCTATTTCTGTGGCCTTGCCAAGGCTTGATGTTGACATTTGACAGTGAAAGTTTGCTAGCATTTCTTATGTTCTTATGACTGTTGTCTTGACTGAAGAATGTTACATTTAAGTTTTCTGGTGTAAAATAAAGATAACAAAATTACATTAGACCTACTTAATTTCTGTGGAACTAAAATTTAGTTAACATAACTAGAAAAAAAATGTTGAATTAAACATATCAGTTGATGGAAAGCAAATTATTCAGTTATTAATGTACAAAGGTGGAAAGAGTACCAAATATTGTACTCAAGTAAGAGTAGCACAACATCAGCATATTTTACCCAAATAAAAGTAAAAAGTAGCTGCCCAAGAGTAAAAACAATGTTTGGGAAAAAGTAGAGAGTAACTGATCAAATGATTTAATATTTTAAAATTACATAATCAGATGGACCAAAATATAAAGTGGAAATTTTAGTATTTTATGGACAGAAATGACAATAATTCATATAAGTAGGAAACAATAAAGTCAGGCAAAACAACATTTTTATTTTCAATACAAAAAAAAACTTCTGAAATTTTAACAAAACCTGCAGGTGTGTGTCTGATGAAGTTTTGGTTAAAACATGCTTGTTTTTCATTCAGTGGATAGAGAATCCAGAAATTTTACTAAACTAAGAGTAGAAATACTGCATAATAAAATTACTCAAGTAAAAGTAAAAAGTACAACATTGTAAAAATATTCATAAAAGTGTTTTTTTTCCCCCAACAGGTTACTCAAGTAAATGTAACCCAATTCTGTTAAAGTGACATAATTTGTTTAGTAAAAATCTTTTTTAAAAAAAAATAGTGTTTGTTTTGTTGGACTAACATGAAAAAAGTTGTTAGTTTTGCTGACTTCTCCTTTGTCAATCTGAAGTGAGTTGAAGTATTTGAGTTAACTCGTTAATTTAATCCTAGATAAACATAAAGTCAGATTACTATATAATTTTTGTTTTCAATTAACAAAACACAATTACACTGAGCCAGTTTAAAAGAAAAACATATGGCAAGTCAATGATTCTTTCCTTAGAGTGCAAACCGGATGCTCTAGCCGGGTTTCTGTTGTTAATGTTGCCTAGCAACAGCCCAGCTGTCGGCTGCAGCCATTGGCTGAAGCCAGAGGGGAAGGGAAGAGTCGGGCTTTGACTTTTCAAGGTCCGAGTCACAGAAAGACACCGCCTGACCATGGCTGCATGTAAACAAGCTGCTGAATGGATAGTTTACTGCCTGGTGATGGATTCTACATCCTGTCCTCTCCGGCAGGTGTTAGAGAGAAACAAACGATGGAAAAACAGAGGCGTCATGGCGGATGTTTGCAGACATATTTCACAAACAGTCATCATAAAATACCTGGTAAAAGTAATACATAGTTTCTACATGTGTTAGAAAGTCCTAGACCTATATTTCAGGAATAAGATCATAATATTAGCAGAATAAATACACAATATTACCAAAAGAAATTTGTAAAATTAGAAGAAAAAGTTGTATTCATCAGAAAATAGCTTCGATAGAATTAGCTAAATTTAGTAATTCTTTTTTTAAATCAATTCAGTCATTTTCACAATTGTGTCAAAGTCCTGCAGATAATAATTTGATGAAAAACAAAACTGAGAATAGTTTGAAACTGAAAAATAAAGTTTGAAACCAAAAAAAGATTTGAAACTGAAAGATAATTTTGAAACAAAAGTTTGAAACTGAAAGAAAATTGAAACTTAAGATTTGAAACTGAAAAATATTTGAAACTGATAATAAAAATTTGAAACTGAAAAAACTGTTCAAAACTACTTTTCATATTCAGTATTCAGTTTAATTTTCCTTTTCAACAATCTTTATGGCCCCAATTTAGCTCCACAGCCTTTCATGCTTTGCAAACTTGAAATAAAACGCAACACTGATTTGTCATTAGCGGCCCGCTGTCTGTCTCTGGGTGGAACCGGGGTCCAGTCGGACCGCGCCTGCATTCTTCAAATAGCCGGATGATGGCGACCCTCCGGAGTCCTGCGGCACGCAGTACCTTCATCGCACTTGAAATTGCTGGATTATCGCTCGGCCGTTTGTTTTCACGTTCAGCCGCCATATCCTATGACTCAATTATCAAGTGGGGCTGTCACCCAGGGTTATATTAGGGAACACAGTCAGAGCTTCCAGCCCTGGTCGGAGCCAAAACATCCAGCAGAGATAAAAAAAAATGCTGTCGGCACCTGCTTAGGCTATAATCTTAATTGTCATTGCTGTGCAGCTAATGTACTGAAGCTGCACAGCTGAGCTCATTACATAGACATGACATTATATCAGCATCTTGTGTCTCTCATATTACTAAATTAAGCTCCATATTTTAAATAAACCCTTGCAATGATGATGCAAGTTATCGATTAAAGAATTATTCTAAAGTTGATTGACCTTATAAATCGACTAATGATTAATTGATGCAGCTATTTTGTTTTTTACAAACCGTCTTACTGCAACAGGAAGTGCTAAATTTTTCATAATATGCTCAATAAAAAATAAAAAAAACATTTACCACAATTTTGTGTCCGCTGTAAATACTGGCTGAAACAGAAAATGTAACTTAGACACATTTTATTTTAACATTATTATATATGTGAAGTTTGTCAAAATTGCTTAATTTATTCTTCAAATTCATTTTGTTTCATCAGGAAGCTATTTTCTCCTGACATTTATTATATTATGGTATTGACGATTGGTGGTTACCATAGCAACCAGCAACCGACAACTCATCCATCATCCCTTTTTTTCAGTTTCTGTCCATAACAGTGGGGCAGAAATGACAGGTCTGATGTTAAGCAAATTGATTTTTTCTCGTTAGAATAGTGAATCTTAGTGTGTCTGTTGTGAAGTCAACCTGCTGGACCTGAGATGAAGGGTTACCTATATTTATAACATATGACAATAACTAAAGGACTAAAATAATAAAATATGCGACACACTTGATCCCGCATGATCAGAGAAATATTCATAGAAGTATTGTCTGTGGTTGTGGTTAAAGGAATGCTAAAACTTCGCTCCATCAAGAGCTTTAACTCTCAAAATCAACCGTCACTACTGGCGCCATGTTTTTTTTTCCATGTTACCTTCCCCCTCCTCTGCCTTCCTGTCACCACGTCCTCTCCTTCGTAGCTCGGCTAAGTTTATTAAAGTTAAACTTAGGAAACTTGTCGAGTGGATATTTCATAACAGAACCGCATAAAGTGCATTTTACATCCCACATCGGACTCGGTTTGGACAGTTTCTCTTACCCCTTGCTGGAACGGACGCCATCTCAGTTTCTGTACCAACGGACTCTCTGCATCAAGTTGACCAGCGGCGCCCTCTGCTGGATGGCGGCCAAGCTACGACGCTAAAAAGAGGTGAAGCGGATGTTATTGGTTAATTGATTGAACGTCTTGGCAACTTTGTTTCAGAGAAACTTAAACGATGGTTGAAACTCAAAGTGAGCGGCAAGAAGGCAGTGTTGGTTGGAAGGTAAGAACTTTTCTGGCTACGGACATTATGGTAGCTTGCACTCGCTAGCACTAAGCTGTCTGGGCTTACCTGGCCTACCCTACTCGGCAATCGGTGTAGGTAGGTTAGGGTTAGATTTGCGGTTTAGTTTTCCAATTAAATATCAATTCGGAAAGGCCTTTGAATCGATAAGATCTACTATGAGCACCATTGCCGTGTGCAGCTTTCACCAATTGGTTGTCATATAAAATTGTTCTTAATGTTGAGTTTATTTGCGGTTGGCAAACAGCTATTAGTTGGTATTAAGTTACATATTAATAACCCAAATCAGTCGATCACAAACTAAATCGGCTGTGCACAGACGTTTCCTCCAAAACACAGGCTTACTGTTCTTGTTTGCCCAAAACTAAAATGGCTGCGGTGAGACGTTCTAAATTTTGTACTTTGACGTCATTGATGAGTGCCATTTTAATTAATCGACTATAAGTCGATTAACTGTTTGCATTCCTGATCCCAGAGTTTTTTTGTAGTAACTAGTTGCATTGACCCAGTTACTTTTACTCGGGTAAAGTTTAAAAAAAAAAACTTTTAGGAGCAACTATTGCTACTCTTATTTAAATAAGAGTAGCAATATTTTTACTCAAGTAAGAGTTGCAGAGAAATTCTGGATTCTCTACCCACTGAATGAAAAACAAACATGTTTTAAGCACTAATTCAGCAGGCAGACACACACCTGCAGTTTTTGTTAAAGTTTAATATTTAGAGAAGTTAATTTGGAAATATGTGTCTTTTCCTTATTTTGTTATTTTGTAATTGCGTCGTTTGTGACTTATTTTTATTTTAGTCCTTAAAATACTAGAATTTTCACAGAACTTTATATTTGGTCCATAAATTACAGTTTGATCAGTTACTCAGTACTTGAGTCGCCTTTTTACCAAATACTTTCTGCTCTTACTTGAGTATTTCTTGGACGGCTACCTTTTACTTTTGCTTGAGTAGAAATATGTTGAAGTAGTGCTACTTTTCCTTGAGTACAGTTTTTGGGTGCTCTGCCTGTGCCTGACGTTTTCTCATTTTGAACTTTTCACTCTGTGAACCCTCTAAAGAGAGTGGAGAGCTACTTAGATATTCAGTTCAGTGTTTATCCTCACTCTTGGCCTGCAGCCTGGAGCATTTGCTCTGGAGGATTCATCACTTTCTGTAAACTGTCAGCTCATTGGGATTCTTTTGGTGTTGCCTCTAAAAGCCGACCATGCAAGCTGCAAGCAGGCTGGAGGAGAAAGTTTGATGTGCGGCTCTCTGCAGGACGTTCCCTCGCCCTCGGCTAAGTGATCTCTCTCTCTGTGCAGCATCTGGGCTTATCAGCCTCTGCAGGCACTCAGAGACACGTCTTTGTTAGCTGTGGGTGGGTTTGCTTTTCCTTTAAATAGGACCTCTTTTCTTGGAGCAGTAGACGTTTCTTGGAATATTTTCCTGAAATATGATGTAACTGGCTAATTAAAAACGTAGTGACTTTATGAATGTGTAGCTGATATTCTCAAAGACTTGAATATATAGATATAGGCCTGTCGTGATAACAAATTTTTCTGGAATTGTCCCAGAAGTAATTGCGATAAGCAATAATATTGTTGCTTTGTGACCATTTTCAAGTAATATAAAGGTGATGGCATAATAATAATTCAAGAACGCATTATCAAAGATGAATAATCTTTAAATTCTAAGTTACTTAGAATTCCAGTGAAATATCTTTCACTGGATATTTCAGTTCCAGTGAAATATCTTTCACTGGAACTGAAAGTTATTTTAATATCCAAAATAACAAATAAAATGAATTATGAAGTGTCTGTAAACAAAATTGTCCTTCGAAAAAAGGGCTAGTGGACACCAAGGCACCAGACTGAAGACTTTTGTCATCCAGTTTTTGGTAGGAAAAGAGAAAAACGATAAATTATTGAGCTTGTTTCAGTTGTGATTAATTGATTTGATTATTTGTTGTTTTGTTTATTTACTTTGGACAATTAAAATGTCTTCCAGTTCCTTACTAGAATTTAAAGTTTATGGAATGTGTTTTGTCATTATTACTGTTATTACTAGAAAATGGTGTCAAAATAATATTAGCGTTTATCGCTGTAAATTCTGGGATGATTTATCGCCCAGCAGGCCTAATTAGATTAAAAGCAGCTGATGAAAAATATGGACCAGAAATTTCAGAAAATATTTTGAAAACCACAAAACGTGAGAAAATGTGTGAAGTTTGGTGTGTAGAACGACCTTCTGGCTGTGTGAGCTGCTGTCAGCCGTACAGGTGCTTTCCTGCTGTCTGTGTCTTACATTCACTTCCTTTTATGCTGCAGTTGTTTGAAATGAACTTCAAATAGCTTCGCCTCAGGAATGTGCAGAATCCCAGGCCACTGCCGAGTGTGGAAGCTGTTTATGGAAGAGAGCCGGCAGCGTCGGTGGGGGCCGGGGGATAAAGCTCCGGCTCTGCAGCGCCACGTTCGAGCCATGTTTGGAGCTCTGATGGTGAGATCGAGCGCAGCGCTGCTCAGCTTCTCCTCTCTGCCGTTTGTTGACAAAGCAGAAGTCAAACGGGCTTATGTAACGACCTCTCTCTAGCGCAGCGTGCGATGAGAGCTCCTCTGTGTTGACGCAGCGCGGTGTGGCAGGAGCCGCTGGATGTTTCACACAGGGACCCCCTGTGTGAAACACATGACAGCTTCACCTTTGTTTAGCTGTCAGAGCAAACAGCGGAAATGTGGAGGATGATTTACTTCATTTAATGCTGTTAGAAGACATCAGCTCAGAAAAGACGGCATTTTACCTACAGACACATTAAGTAGGGACACAACAATTAATCGATTTTCAGAAATAATCGTCAGCCTAATTAGTAGTTGACTAATTGTTACCTGGAGTATTCCAGCTCCAAAAAAGGCCAGTGGTTTAAATAAGCCAAAAAATATAAACATTTTGCAAATAAATAAAAAAAAAATGTAAATATGTTCCACTCAGAAATGGTAAATGGACTGAACTTATATTTTCCAGTCATTTTAACCACTCAAAGCGATTTACACTAGGACTGCAACGATTGCTGAGTCCGACTTTGGCTGATACCAGTTTTTTTTACTAAAATGTTGCTAAATATAACAAGAAAGTCGCAATATTGGTGTAACTACTGTTAACTGCAAATGTGGAGCGATGACGTGATCGGTCAGTCTCATCGACGTGTCAAACCTACGACCTTCCAATTACAAGACGACTACTCCAACCACTTTCCTCCATCTGATTAATCGTTTACCTGTCAGAATAATAAATGAAATAATTGATTACTAAAATAATCATTAGTTGCAGTCCTAATATGAAGTATGTCTACACATGTAGACAGTTGCTTCAGAGATTTATGTGGATGAAATGAAACTGGCTCTCAAAAGTCTACACCCCTCGTTAAGATGAAATTACCTCATTATCTCAAGAAAAAGATTGGGAAATTATGTCATTATCTTGAGAAAACTATTGGGAACGCAACTCGTTATCTCAAGAAAATCATTAGAAAATTAAATCATTAGAAAACCGTTGAGAAATTAACTTATCTTCAGAGGACAGTCAAGAAAAAGTACATGAGGTAACCGTCCGCTCTCTGACCTCTGACCTCAGCAAAGCGTATCTCTCACACCAAAGTGTCCATTGGGAGTCAGAAGGACTTCCAGTCGTCTGTCCTCCGCTGCCCCGTCCCGCTGCATGTCGAGTGGGAGGGAGCGGTTCGATGATGCCCTGCACAGTTGGTGAGTGGGTGCCACATTCCCAGGTGGCATGTGGTGACAGGTCTATCTGGACGCGTCTCCTGGGAAAAACAAACAGAACCTCCAAGATAGCCAGGGTCAAGGTCGGAACTGGGACGGTCCCGCCCAGACAGGACAGAAATCCCCCGGAGCTCCAGAAGGAGCCGATGTTCTCGGGCCGAGGAGTTTCTGTTCTCATCATCAGGTAGGAAATGTCTGCTAGCTGGCCGCTGCCTTTGGGAGATGTTTGTTTTGGAAAGATGTTTCTGTTGGACCCGAAAGCATTCAGCAGGATGGTTCTGTTTGTTCGGGAGAGGTGGCAAAAACGAGACACAGAGCAAAATATCTGGCATCTGTTTGATTCAGCAATAAATAACTCAGTCGAGAAGTTTGAGTAAACCTTTGAAGGTTTTTCAGTTTTATTCTGATTCAATATATACAATACAATATATAGAATATCTGTAAATCCTGTTTTTCAGCCATAATAGCAATATTAAAGAGGACGTATTATGGAAAATTCAAATTTTGAACACTTTGTG
>NW_006800140.1:400461-420192 GCF_000485575.1 Poecilia formosa
TTTATCTAGAAAATCTGGTTCATTTGGTGAAAGGTGAATGTTCAGTTGAACTCAAAAGAGTGAACTCTGGTCCACATAAAAACCTCAGTTTTGGTTCGGATGAAGTGAACTCTGGCGTGGTTCGAATGTATGTATGTGAACGTCAAGTGGATCAGAGGTCCAACAGCAGGAAGCGGATTATTCTGATGACTAATATTTTTTGAAGGGCAATCTTGTTTAGAGACTTCATACTCCACTTTCTTATGTGTTCTTATGTGTTGTTTTTATTTCCTTTTTGTTTATTTTGTTTTATTTTGGATATTTAAAATGTTTTCCAGTTCAAGTGTTCTGTACAAAATTACAATTTTATTAGTCTTTGAGAGGGAAAACTTTAATAATTGCGTCATTATCATTATATTACTTGAAAATGATCTCAAAATTATTATCGTTTATCGCAATAATTTCTGGGACAATTTTTTTATTCACCCAAATGTTGACATTTGTGACAGCCTGGCTCGGTTTGTTTGATTCGGTGCAGCGTGAAATCGAACCACAGCAACTGAAAAAGTAACAAAAGTTGCAATTTGAGTTCCCATTTGAACCAGTTGAATCTGCTGGGTTATTCTGTGTGAAAACACCCTAAGTGGTTCTGAAGGTTGTGACTTTTGCACCTTTATTATAACATTTTTCCACACAGATGAGTAAAATCTTCCCGCATTGAAGCAAATTGACTCCATCAACTGTCTTGTTTATAAATACTAACATTACATTTTGTGAATTTTGCTTCATGTTGGCTGGATTCAGCTGTTTGTTCTGGCCCGACCAGAACCAGGCAGGACGGATGGATGGCGTTCTGCTCCCCAGTGCGTCTTCCTAAAAAGGCCCTGTGGGATCTCTGCTGTCCTGTGTTTACATGGCCAACCAAACTCTGCAAGCTGTCATCGTCTTTTTATCTCCCATAAGTTGAACGGCGCTGTGCTGTAAACCCGACGTCTCTGGGTTCATGTCAGGATGCAGCTGAGGAAGGAATGCCTCTTAATGTTTTATTATTTATTTAGGACATGAGATCAGGGGTGCATCGACTCTCTGGGCTGCTGGGGGTCAGGAAGCAAGTTGATTTTATTAGAGAGAGGAAAAATAAATACACTTATTCTCAGGGACGGCTCAGCGTGAAGGCTGAGAGTTTTTCCCCTGGAGGCCGTTTTGGAGTCGCTCCCATTTTCCCCTCGTCCATTCAGGCCTGTTGGAGGTTTCCGGCTGGAGCGTCACTCCTGCAGGTTATTTACTGCGCTTCGTAAACATGGAGCAGGCAGAACAACAGCCTCACACTCACAGGAACAACAAAGTGTTAATGTTTGGAGCAGATGTAATTTTTATCTTTATTGATTCCCAAGGAAGCAAATTTTATAACACAGTCCTTTAGAAAGAAGAAAAGTAGATCAGTTCACTATGATAAACACTCAAAATAAGACAAAACTAACTTACAAGTAACTTTTCAGCAAACTATATGGGCTTGTTTTAAGAAAATAACTCTGTAATATTAATGAAAAAGTTCCAGTTCCACTGGCAGGTTAATTAGCCCTGCGCCGTTACCTAGCAACGCCAGCCAAGCCCAGCCCGTTGCCTAGCAACCTAGGTCTAGTTCCACTGGCAGATTATTTCCCTAATAACATAGAAACAGATGTCTTTTTATAGGATTAATAATCTGCCAGTGGAACAAATACATTTTAATAATATAAAGGAATTATTGACTGAAAACAAGTTTGTATATCTTCTTGCTAAACAAATATTTTTAAGTTAGTTTGTCTCATTTGAAGTGAACTAAGATATGTTCACTAGAAACTCAACCAGAATTACTTGGTAATATTTTGTGTTTTTGCAGTGCAGTGATCTTTTATAATTAGACGGTCCCAAAAAACTTGACAATGGTTTTCATTTTGATTTCTGCATTTTCTCAAATAATACGAGGATTTCCATCACAGTGGCATTTCTCAGCCGGTGTGATAAGGAATCATAAACATCCAAATTCTTTCCACGCCACTGATTTATTACAGGGCCACTAATATTTCCATATTATTGCTTGTTCCTCTTCTGTTATTAAGTTGCCCTCTCTTTCCCATCTTGCTTTAATATGAATTATTTTTTAGTTCTAGCTGGTGACTTTGTCCGTTTTTAGTTCGGCTCTCCTGAAGAAAACCCAGTTGGTGTTTTTGTATCCATGCGTGACTCTGAGTGTCTGCACCTCGACTGGCCCGTTTCTTGGCGTTGTGAAAGAGAGCGACTCCTAAATCAGGCGAACACAAGCGGAGGCCGACGTGTTCCTGAGCGACCGCCGTGGTGTTGCTGCTCCACTGCATGTTTACTGCAACGTTCCTGTTTTTACTGCAGAGACACATTTAAACATGGAGGAGCAGATTCACACAGAACAAGACTTCAGGGCTGCTAACTGTCAGATTACATTGGAAGATCTGCTCTTAAAATAATCTGCATGTAAAGGAAATATTGTGCACTCATTCAGGGGAAAAACCTCTCAAACTTTTCATGGACCACCAATGTTTGCCCAGAGAATTGAGTTAAATTTACTCAACTACATTTAATTGAATAATGTTTTTGAAAAAATGTATTTAGGAGTATTTCTACTACGCTGAGTAACTTTATTATGAAGTATTTCTACTCTGACTTGAGTAAAACTTCTGGATTTTCTACCCACTGAATGACAAACAAACCAAAAACTCACCAGACTCAGACACTCACCTGCAGTTTTTGTTAAAGTTTTATAAGTTTTTTATTTAAATAAACTGAATTGAACAAATTGTTTTTTATCAGATTTTTTGTTGTTGTATGAATTATTTTCATTTCGCTTCTTAAAATACCAAAATTTCCACTTAACTTTAGGTTTTGGTCCATCTGATTAGGTCATTTTAAATATTAAATGACTGATAATTTGATGAGTTACTCGGTACTTGAGTAAAAATATGTTTAAGTAGTGCTACTCTTACTTGAGTAATATTTTCGTTCTCCAGTTTCGGGAGGAAATGATACAGAATCCATTTTTATTAAATTTAGAGTCAAAGATGGATTTTTCTCCAGCTGTAAATTATGAGGCTCTTTTAAAAACGCAGTGAGATATAAATTGGATGTGGTTGTTTTCTCTTATTATTTATTTTGCCTCCTCTGTTTGAAGCTTTTCTCTGTTTCTCTTGCAGGGCTCTCCAGCAGAGGGCAGCACAAGCTCAACTCGCAGTAAATCCGCCTGATTTCTCTAAAAACACCATTCCTGATTAGAGCCTGTACAGATTTCTGTTTGTAACTGTGATGATGTGATGCTTACTCATTGAAATGTGGCCTTCTTGTTGTCTTCTGTCTGATTGTTGAGGATCAGGTCCCAGAGCAGTGAGCGCCGTCAGGATTACTCCTTTAACAACCATGAAAGGTTCTCCTGATCTGATTCCCTCTGCAGGTGATGTTTCCCTTTACTTTCTCCAAACTCTAGCACTGTAAACATTTTTATTCAATTCAAAAAGTGAAGCTATTGTGTCAGAAATGTAGAAAAATATTGAATATTTTATTGAAATGTGAGGATCTTGTTTTAAAAGGAAGGAGAAGGTTTGTATTGTCTTTCATGCTTTCCAATGTAGACATGTAGAGTTTAGCAAACTGCGTGGTTTTATTTAGAGCTGAGACGATTAATCAGATGAATCAGCTGTTGAAATAACTAATTTAGTTTTAGATTAATCTTTAACTGGAGTATACAGACTCTAATCGAGGCCATTTCCTGAAAGAACAGCACACAGCGCAGTAGTCCAGCCAAACTCAGCAATGATAATATTAGAAATTTTAATCGCCGTATCATTACACTGCATTGATTTTAAGTCCAGCAGGACGAGCTTTTCTCACATTGATTTTAGAAGTTTGTTTTAGCTGCATCCTTTGCTACCAGTGATCGAGTTTTCACTAAGTAATGCTACTTTATTGCATTTTAGACACAAAAATGTTTGTTTTCTTATTGATAAAAGACATTTAATCAGTTGGGTTTTTATCTATTAATGTATTTAAGTGGCTAAATAAAAACATTTTTTGAGTACTCTATCCACCTCTGTGTAACACTAAGATAAATAGCAGAGATGTTTAATGTAATACTTGCTGCCTAATTAGCACAGTTAGCTTAGCTAATGTAGCTTTTATCTAAAGCTAAGACAGAAATGCAGCCTACTTTCTCCGCTAACCCATATTAGCATTTTTAGCTAAATTTAACAGGAATCTTTATTGAGTCTGACTCACTACAGCAGTTCAAACTGAGGTCAAACTGGGGTCAAACTGAGGTCAAACTGAGGTCATGTTTCATACAAGCTGTGATTTTATGATCTAGTGATAATAAAGGAACTATCGCTCTCTGTGTTACTCATAGTGACATCAATTCATATTTGAAATTAGTGATTAATTTGCACTTTTGATCAATACTTCTTCAATATTCAGTTTTTTTCCCCCAAACTCAATAAATGCAGTTGAATTAAATGTTTGATTTCTGTTTTTTTCAGTGTGAGGTCATCCTGCTGCTTTATTAAAATACTTTTTTGTTTAAAGTTGTTTTTCCGTCTTTACCTGAGCCTCCATCTGCTCCGGCTCAGCAGCTAACTTTGTGTTAATTAGCGTTTTAATGTGATGGCCTGGTTCTGATGAGGCGGATCTATTCCAGGAGCTCCCTGCAGCTTTGAAACAATCCCGGTTCTGAAGCCGCTTCGTTTTCATCGGGATGAACCTTTTTCAGATTTGGACCCGAGCAGAGTGTGCAAAGGGAAAGGGGTGGTGACCCTGAGGGCGACCCTCGTCCACATCGACGACGACGACGAGCCGAATGTCATCACAGCTGCAAGTATGTCGGGTTTTTCACTGCAGCTCTGAGCGTGATGAAACAATATTTAGCGTGGGGAAATAATCGCATGACTGAGTGCGGAAGATGACATTTCATCATGTTGTAGAGGCTTCGCTGAGCTCTGACCCAGACGCTCAGAACCAATTGCTCATATTTTCATGCAAATGTCAGAGAGCGTTCTTCCTGCCCACGCTGTGCTCCGGACCGCAGGCTGTGGGCCCGTTTGTTGCTCAGAGCCCTTCAGAACCGGACTGGAAACAGGGAGGCGCTTTAATTGTTGCGCAGCGGCACTAAAAAGGAACAAACGATCTTTGCATCCGACTGAAAAGGCTTTTTGTTCTCCTCACAAAGTTCAGAGATTGTGGGAGAATCTTGTTTTTTTCCACTTTTCTGTGCAAGAAGCTCAGAAAAGGAAAGAACGGAGGACATGCAACAGCAACAATCTGCAACGGCGTTTTAAGAGAGGAGTAAATAACAGCAAAAACAAATTTATAGGAAAAAACAGAAATTTTCTGAGTTTGAAAAGTCTATTTTTTCTTTCTTTTAAAATTCACAAGTTGAGATTAATCTCAAAACATCAGATTTTTTCTAGCAGTTTTTTGACTTTTCAGATTTAGAAATTTGCTTATTTTTTCCAGAAAAATTCTTTAGATTGATCCAAGTTAATTTATTTTTTTAGCAAATGTTTCACTTTCCAAACTCAGAAATCTTCATGCTTTCTCTAGAAAATTTTAGATTAATCTCAGAATTAGAGTTTTCTCAAGAAAATTGACTTTTCAAACTGAGAAACATCAGCGTGTTTCTAGAAAATTTCTGAGATTAATTTCAGGGTTTTTTTTCTAGCAATTTTTTTACCTTTTCAAGCTTAGAAATTTCCTTGTTTTCTCTGGAAAATATTTGGGGTGAATCTAAAAATTTTAACGTTTTTGTAGAAAATTTTATACTTTTCAAATTCAGAAATTTCCTATTTTTTCTAGAATATTTCTGAGATTAATTTAAAAGTTTTGAGTTTTTTTCCAGCAAAATTTCAGAAATTTCCGAGATTTTTCTACAAATTTTCTGAGATCAATCTAAAACTTTCTGATTTATTTTGTAGCTTTTCAAAGTCAGAAATATTTTTTTTCTGTCTATAAATGTGAATTTTTTGGGCAGATATTTACCTTTTTCTTGTCTTTTTCTTGTGAAATGCCCCTGATCCTCCACTGTATTTATCTTCTGTGGTTCACTGACATGCCACACCTTTCAGCGCCTCCCCCAGTGTTTGTCCTGCTGCAGCAGCGGCTGCCGCGCTCACAGCGTTCTGGACTCGTTTCAGGCAGCTGGACCGGCCAGATTAATGGAGACGGATCCAAAGCAGGAGCGGCCGAGGGCGGCAGCAGCAACGCGCCTCATTTACCTCCTGAGAGCAGCAGCCAGCGCCAGGTAGGATCGCTTCACCTCGGTCCGCTTCGCCTCGTTTAACCAGCTTTATGGAAACATAACGTTCAGTTCTGCTTTTTCTGTGTTTCTTAGGCCTTTTCACCCAGAAGCATAAGAGAAAACGAAGCTGCTTCTCCTGCAGATGCTCTGCACGTCGACCCCTCGGCTCCCGGTTGTGTTTATCCGCGCACCAGTTCAGTCAACCCCACCATCGTCCTGCTGCAGCACAACAGAGGTGAGCCGCAGCAGGAGCTGCAGTTTCTGACCCGTCACCAACTTGTGAGGCACGTTTGTCGTTCTGCTTCTGCGTCTCTAACCCAACTGATGCTTTCACACTTCAGCTTTGGCTGCTGAGTCACTTTTCGCCGTTTGTCTCTCTCTCGCCACAGAGCAGCAAAAGAATCCGCCTCACTTCGAAGGTATGCGCTCCGGTTTCAGCAGCACATTCACTCACCATTTTCATCAGGCAGAAACTTAGATCTTCTGCACACAGAGACCACAGAGACGTGTCTACATTTGTTTTCTTAGGGTGGAAAACGGGCAAAAACTGTCGGCCAGGGGTGTCCAAACTGCGGCGCAGGGGCCATTTTCGTCCCTCTGAGGGATTTTGTGCGGCCCCCTGACCTCAATGCAAGCTTTTTTCATCTTGTAGAGCAAAATTTTCTACAGAGAAAAACATCTTAAAAATTTATCTAGACGTTTCTGCATTCGTCTTTAATCTGGAGTAACTAAACACCGACCTGCGTTTACTAAACGCAAAGCATTCGGCCCAAATAAGGAGACAATCAACCCCGAAGTGAGAAACCTTTGTTTTACGCAATCATGCAAAACCTTTTCTATGTTTTGTATTTACAACTATTTAAAGTGTTACTTTAGTTTATTGAGCAGATAGAAAAGGCACAAAAAGTTTGTTTTAAAATATTTCTGTGGCCCCAAACAGTTGGGCCAGTTGAGACCAAAACACCAAACTGAACAGTTTATCCTCCAGTTTTTGGTAGAAAGAGAGAAAAAATAGAAAAACAATAAATGATACAAATGGAAATTATTTTACTTTAAAATGCGATTACTTGATTTGTTGTAAAAGGAGAATTTCTGTCCTCTGCTGACATGGAGTGTGAGCAGAAACGCTGATCTATGAACGACATGATGTAAACAAACCAATCAGGTTTCATGTGTTCATTTACATCAGAATCAGTTTTATTCACCAGGTTTGTGCACATAAACAAGGAACTTGGTTTCACTTTCACTTTTCTCCTACAGAAGACATTCCTCCTCTTCCTGTTAGCCTGTGGCGCCAGTATCAGCTGCTGCTGAATGTTTGTTCCTCAGCTGAGATAAAAGCAGGAACACTGTTGAAACGATTTGAGTTGGTTTGACGACACGGAGTTTATGCCAGTTTGTTGGATTTGAGGCTGCAGACCAGACAGGATGCTCACCTGGGGAACGTTTGGCGCCAGAACAGAATGCATTGTGGGAATGAAACCAGCTGACAGGCAGAGTGATGCTGGAAACCGTCCGAGGGTCACTTTCACATTCTCCACCTACTGAGCAAGTGTTGGAGTCAGAGGCGCCTGAGGAATGCAGCAGTCTGATGATGATGATGATGATGATGATGATGATGATGGACTTTTCTCATCCCCCCACAGATTGGGTTAGCACACAAGTGTGCAGGGCTGAAGCTAATGACGGCTATAGTAATTGATTAATCGGTTAATATTTGATTAATTGGATAAAAATTGGCACATTTTGCATGTTTTTAATTTAACCTTTAATCCATTTTATACAACTTTAAAAATACATTGCTAAATTAGTTGTATAAAATGAAAAGTAAATGAAAAATATGTGGAATGTGCTTTTTTCTTATCCGATTAATCAATTATTTGTCAGAATAATTGATAGATTATAAGGTTTGTTTGTTTCCTCCGTTTTCTTTTGTTTTATAAACAGTCGGTGTGGAATCTGCTGTGTTTTTGCCAGCTTAAGATTAGATTGAAAGATGAGATTATTTCTGCGAAGTCCTGACATGTGAAAGCCAGAACTGAGAGGTTCTGTTTGCTTTCACACGGCGGCGGCGCCGTTCTGATTGCAGCGTCCATGTTGGACGACATGAACACAGAAACATTTCTCACTCATCTGCCTTAATAAACGCCATAATGTGCCTCATTCACACACCCATGTCAACAGTTACTGCTATGCAGACCCAACAGCTGTGAAATATTTAAGATGTTTTGCAGTCATACTTCATTTATTATCCTCTGTGCAGCAGTTTGGACTTGTGACAACAACCATTAAATTATAGTTGTGGCATATTTAGATAATTGCAGGTTAACTGAAAACAAAATAAGCAACATTTTCCATCCTGAAGCCTTTTTGCTGCTGAATTATTGAATAAATAGACATTTGAGCTCAATAACAAGATATTTGTTGTTTTTCATCTGTTGCCTGAGTGAAGTTGGTCTCCATTTTCTTCAAATCTAACAAAATTAGTGTCAGACGTTTGTGCAGGAAAAATTTTAAAGGCATTACCAAATGTGTCCGGAGGTCATAAAAGGTCAACCAGCGCCAATTTTGGTGCAATTGGTGCATTAAAGTAGTAATTGATTAATTATTTGCTAGAGTATATAGATAAAAAAAAAGCTTGCTAAATCTTCATGTCAGTCAACTTGACTACATTTTTCCAATTTGTTTTGTTTGCTGCTTTTGCTTTGAAGATATTAATGAAGGTTTAAAGTTTAAAGGTCAACCAGCCCCAGCATCAGTCCAATCCAACAAAATTGGTAAATGTTTGTGGTACATTTGTAATGTAAAATGTTTTGTTTGTGCCGCTATCTTTTTAAAAAATACTATTAAAAAAAGTTTCTAGAGGTCATCAGGGGTCATCAGGGGTCATGAGAGGTCAGCTGCTCATACTCACATGTACAATATCAAACAAATTTGATATGAATGAACTGGGCTACGTTTGTGCTGCTTTTGCTTCAAATAGATTGATAATGACCTCTGATGACCTCTGGAAGCTTTTTTATTAACATCTTTAACAGCAGCACAAACGTACCACAAACGTTTGATGGATTTGAAGACGGACGGCTTCACTGGTAGCTAAACAGGGAAGTTGGTGGAATCAACTGACTCATTGATTCCACCAGTTGCCAGGCAACTGAGTTGCCTAGCAACTCACTCACTCTTTGGTTACCTAGCAACGACCTGTTGAGTAACTTGCACAGCAGCAGTTTAATGTTTCACCACTTTGCCTCCTAACTGCTTAAAAATAATTATATTAAAAACAAAACAAACCTGATCAACAGTTATCAGTGTTGGCTGATATGAAACGTTTATAATGTGATACCATATAAGTGAATAAAAATTAGTTTTATTGGTGAGGCTAAATTTAGAGTTAAATCATTAGATTTAACAGAAAAAACATTTAAAATGTCAGCTTGGGATGAATCTAGCAGCTTCTGAAACTGCCTGATCTGCATGAAGTCCAGGGTTTTAATGTTCTCTTCCTGGGTGTCTGTTTCTCATGCCGGTCGGTCTGCTGTGCTTTACAGAGCCGGACCCGGACAAAGGCCCCGGTCCCAGCAGGGACTCCGTGAGTCCAGGCTCTGACATGGACGGGACGAGGCTGCGGCTGGCGCTGCACTCCCCCGTCCGCGGCCCCATAAGCAAACCCATTGTGCCTGTTCGGGTGAGCAGCCTCTGTCTGATGGAGACAGATTTACTCACTTCGGACTAATAAAGACCTTCTGTTCACAGAAACCACGTTTTCTTTACTCCTCTGTGGAAAACAGACATATTTCCATCAGGGTTACCAGTTAATCTTCTGTTATTGATGACTACACTGCAAAAACACAAAGTCTTACCAAGTGTTTTTGGTCTGATTTACAGTGTAAATGTCTTGGAACAAAACTGACTTTAAAGCAATTTTTATCAATTTAAACTAGGTTCTTTTAAGTTAATAAATGCTTCATGTTGATGAAAAAGTTCTAGTTCCACTTTTAACAGAAGAAAAATGTCTTATAATTTATTGCAATAAATCAATTAATCACATGATAAATTAAAACTAACTTAAACATTTGCATGATTTCTTGTTTTTCTCTTTTGTTTCTATTGTTTATTGATTTATTTTTGATATTCACAATGTCTTCCTGCCCCAGAGTTAAATGTTCAGTGGAATTTAAAGTTAATTGATCTTTGACAATATATTCTTATGCTATTAAAGTTATACTACTTGAAAATGGTCACAGAACAATAATATTATAATTTTACCACAAAATGTTATGTGGCAGGTCTACTTATATGTGAAATAATGGAACTAGCACTTTGTTCATCAATGTTAAGGATTTATTAACTTAAACTGAAAAGTTACTTGTAAGTTAGTTTTATCTTATTTCAAATGTCCAGAAATATTTTCACTAGAAATTACAGAATGTACCTGGTAATATTTGTTTTTGCAGTGCGTTCTGCTTGTCATTGTGATCGTTACATGATCTGTTTCTAATTTCTCACATTTTAATTTCAGAACACTGAAAAGTCCAAGGACTGGTATAAGACCATGTTCAAACAGATCCATAAGTTACCCGGTGAGTCCGTCCTCCTGAGCCGTCGGCTTTGTGTCCCTGTTGCCATCCAGCGTGTGTCCCTGTCCCTCATGTCCTCTGTCTCACTGTGCTCAGAGCCTTTTGAGGAAAACCCCTACCGCCCCACCTACATTTTCCCCGAGACCTTTGACATTCGCATGACCCCAAAAGGTACCGATGGCGGCAGCCGCGCTCTCATTGGCTTTTACTAATCTGCAGCCATTTTCAGCTCCGGTTCCTCCAGTCTGCAGAAACACAGAAATGCTTTAGTAAACCTTCTCTGGTGTTTGTCCAAACCTCAGAGCCTCCAGCCACAAAAACAAACATTAAACTGATTCAATGCGGCTGGGGAGGATCAGCCAGACGTTTTTTTTATTTCGGGTAAATTTGGACAAAAACGTTCAAATTTAAATAAACATAAGCTGATGTTGTTATTTTCCTTTTAACCCAAATGTTTTAGTTTGTGATATGTAAGAATTCATAATTACTTTAAAGAAAATTGTATTTTTTACTATATTTCTCATAAACGCAATGCAGGCTGGTAGGTTATAGTGAAATCAGGTTTTTATAAACAAAATATAAGAAGATAATGTGAAAAATGTAAATTTTCATGTTATAAACAAGATATTTACTGAAACAAACATGATTAGCTTCTGCTCCACTGTTTACTACATTAGCAGGAGCTAACACAGTTAGCAGGAGAGAGCTAACACCATTGGCAGGAGCTAACAACATTAGCAGGAGTAAACACCAACAGTGGAGGGAGCTAACACAATAAGAAAGAGCTAACAATATAAGCAGGAGCTAACGCTGTTAGCAGCAGTCACCCAACACCATAAGAAAGAGCTAACAACATAAGCAGGAGCTAACACTGTTAGCAGCAGTCAGCTAACACCATAAGAAAGAGCTAACAACATAAGCAGGAGCCAACACCAGTTAGAAGGAGGCAGCTAACAATATAAGCAGGAGCTAACGCTTTAGCCAGCTGACTAAAGCGCTTTAGTTAGCTGACTAACGATTTAGTCAGCTAACACCATAAGCAGGAGCTAAAGCAGAATCAAAACAAATTTGAAGATGATGAATGGATGTTTACAGTGAAACTGAACCGTGTTTAGCTCTTTTTGTAGCTCTATATTGTAATATATATGAGAACATATTTAGATCCATGCTTACCGTAAACAGCTTGGCTTGGAGCTTGTTGCTGTCCTCTCCGGTTAGCATTCCTGAGTGTCAGCCACACAAACACCAGATTTTCTTTCCCCTCTTCCTCCATTTGTTGCTCATCATCTTCATTTCTGCTTGTTGTTTCTGTGTTAACTTGTATTTCAATTTCTGGTTCAAATTGAAAGAACTGAATGTTTTTCACTGATCAAAAATTACTGTTCTAGCTGGACGGAGCTAGCCATGTAGCACCTAGCATGGGTCATCTACCTTGGTTGCTTTGCAGCATGAACAACACAGCGACGTCCGAATGACAATATTTCATTTAAATTCATCAAAACTAATCGGCCTGCAGCGTTCTGCTGTGTTTTTAGACTGTTGTTGCAACTAACTGTTGTTGGACATCCAGTGTTTGGAGGGACACCTGGAGCACAAAATGAGAATAAATATCTTAATTTAATGAGGAAAATAAATTTAATTTCTGCCAAAAAAAAACATAAATTTGCCAGAAAATACTCATAAATTTAGAAAATTTGGAAATTACTAAGTTTCTAAAGTTGAACATTTGCACAAAAAAAAAATCTAAAAAACGTCCAAGTTTTTTTTTTTCAATTTAAAGAAAGTCAGTTTTTTGAGAAAAAAAAAACTAGAAATTTCTGAGATGGAAATTTTTTCTCAAAAATGTCTGAGATTATTCTAAAAATTAAAGGGTTTTTTCAAGCAAATTTTTAATTTTTGAAGCTCAGAAATTTCAGACTTTTTCCTAGAAAATTTATGATTAATCTTAAAATTATTTTGAGTTTTTTTTTTTTCGGTGAAAAATTACTTTTTTTCTGTCTACAGTAGCCCTGACAATCCTGTATGTGTTATTTTGGTCTGTTAAATTCTTTGTCCATATAAAAGCTCAATATCTCATTTACAACAACCTTAAATAAAGGGTTTTTTTTGGGTAAATAAACACATTTATTCCCAAACTTTGCTCCTATGATCATCTGAATAGTTAAAGAATTACAATAAACTCGTATAGCGATTGGAAATAATATGAGAAAAATCACATTTAGTTGTTTAAATTGTTGCAGTCATGTTGACGTTTCCATCTGAAGCTCCAGTTAAACATTTATCACCATTTATAAGGTTTTCCATATTTGGTTGTTTAGGTATTTATTTAACTGGCTCTAAATAATCAGCACAAACACAGATAGGTTGTTGGCCAGGATGCTCCACTCCTGTAAAAGTTTCTGTCACCTTCACAGATCCTAACTTTTCTCTTTTGGTCCTTATTTCTCTTATTTTTCCTTTTGTTATTTATTAATCGTTTCAAATTATTGTTCATCATTGGCTGTAGTGCTGAGTTGTGACCACTAGGTGGTGCTGCTGCTCCATAGAACATTTTCTGTACTTTTCATTATCAGTGCTCGGATTTAAGCGCCAGATAATCACAGTTCAATGTGGTTTATTTACATATTTATTTCTACTAAATAAGCTAAGATTTAAACGTGGAGTAAATAATTTGATGTTTAAGTGGTCTGGACATGAATTGTTAATCCTCCTGTAACTAATATTTGACAAAAATATGTATATTTTTATTGCTCGGAGTGCTTTGCCTCATTATTAATTCAAACCCTGTTTTAGCCGAGCGACGCTTCCTGTAAAAAGCTTCGATTTGAGGCTCTTCGATTGAGTTGGCGATCCTGTGATGCTGGACCTAATGGAAAGCTAAAAAAAAACCTTAAATCTTAATGTGTTTTGAATTATTTAGAGATTTTAAATGTATTTTTTGCTTAAAATCAAGACGTCTGCATTCCCTCTTCTTTTTTTGGTCATTTTGAACGGCTCTTTCAGGTGGATGGTAGGATTATACGACACGCATCTTTAATGTTTCATAAGAACAAGAAGTGGATGCACAAATCTGGATACATGGTAGATTTTCTCTCATAAATGCAGAGTTGAAATAATGAATAAAACCTCAGATATTAAAACTCAGCAATATTTAAATTCTGCAGTTTTAAGTTGCAGATAAAACTGCACTGAAAAAACAAAATGAAACTCTAACTTTAAAAAAAGGAGTTCATTTGTTTCTCAAACTTAATTTATTTACGTTTCTTTAACATGACAACTTAATAAACTTAATATATTTACTTGGATTATCTTATTTTATTAGAATTGGACCGCCTGTGTAGCCTCTTATGAAACAGTAAAGCTTTTTCAAACAATAAGTTTAAATGTGTCTCACACAAAATATAAATATATAAATAACTGTAAAGAAATAAACCAGTGGTTAAAGATCTAAAAAATATTTTGTCCCACTAAACAAAACTAGTTTTGTTTAGTGGGACAAAAGCTTATTCAGCTTAGCTCATTACAATAGTTTGATTTTACAATTTAAAAAAAACATTTTCATTTTTGTTTTTAGGTTTTAAAAGAAAGTTATCAAACTTTTTTACACAAAAGGAATAAATATTAATATGAGACCAAATTTAAATGTTTTATCAAAAGCAACTTAACATTCTTCCTCCTCCTCTTCCTCCTCCTGCTCCTTCTTCTTCTACTTTTTCAGACGATGGTCCGACCCCGTTTGTTTACCTGGAAGATGGTGAGTTTTCTGAACATCCGTCCGAAGCAACAAAGAATCTGTTCAGTTTGATCTGTTTTTCAGGAAGAACTGTTCAGAGAATCATGCTCAGTTTGATCTGTTTTTAGGAAGAACTGTTCAGAGAACTGTTCAGAGAATCATGCTCAGTTTGATCTGTTTTTGAGGAAGAACTGTTCAGAGAATCGTGCTCAGTTTGATCTGTTTTTCAGGAAGAACTGTTCCGCGCTCTAAAAGCGACGACCTGGTGGACTCCAGAGGGAGGCTGATGCCGGTTCCGACTCGGTCCTCGTCCCTCAAGCCGTCCGCCAGAAGGTCTGGTACCAGACAGGAAGTAGATCCACTAGAACCGCTAGCTTCTGCTGCCGTTTAGTCACTTCCAGTTTTCTGCTGGTTCCTGGGCTGATTCTGACCATCCTGGCCAGTTTTCAGTCACTTCAGGGAGAAACTGGCTCAGATGGTGGAAAGTTGGACTCAAGGTGATCCAAAAACCGCAACAAGATTTGGTTTGGGGGTAAAAGACCTAAATTCTGAGAACACAAGTCAGAATTTTAAAATTTGTCAAAATTTGAAGGTTAAAAATCAGAATTCAGAGAGTGAAATCAGAATTCTACAATATCAGTCAAAATTCTAAGATTAAATCTCCAAATTCAAAGAAAAAATCCAAATTATAAAATTTAGGAAAAAGTCAGAATTGCGAAATTAAAGTCAAAATTCTCAGATTAAAGTCAGAATTATGACTTTTTTCTTATCTCAGAATTTGGAGGGAAAATGTACAAAATTCTCACATTGTCAGAAAAAAATTTGAGTACTAAGATTAAAGTAAAATTTCAAAATTTCTGTCAAAATTCAAAGTAGAAGATCAAAATTCTGAGAAAAAGTCAACATTTTTAGATTAAAATCAGATTTCTAAAATTTAAGTCAGTTGGTTTCTTTTTGTTTTGTCAGTGTCCCTGGTTCTGCATGTTCCTGATTTAATCTTTTGTTTTTCGTCCGTTGGGAAAAGCTGTTTTCTCTCACCGGGTCCGTAATCCAATCACGGCCCAGATTGGATTTTTCTGCCGTGTCGTCGTTAGAGGGAGGAGGCAGGCGCTTTGAAACGTCACGTTGTTTTTTTTTATGAGAAATCGTCTCAGCCCGCGCCGGTTGCCATGGAGACCGCCGGAAAAGGATTGGCTCTCGGTGTCTCTCTCTCTCTCTGACTGTCCTTCCTCTGCAGGAGCGAGTGGGAGCCGCCGGATAAGAAGGTGGACACCAGGAAGTACCGCGCCGAGCCCAGGAGCATCTTCGACTACGAGCCGGGGAAATCATCCGTCCTGAAGCTGGAGAGAACGGTAACACACTCTCTCTCTCTCTCTCTGTGTGTGTGTGTGTGTATGGGGTCTGAGGTGCGTCCTCCCCTTCATCATCTTCATCATCTTCCTCTGCCACCTCTGCATCCGAGCTGCTTCACTGCTAATGGTTAGCAACACTCAGGTTCACTGCATTTATAACAAGAGAGAAAAAACAAATCAAGTTGGTGGTTAACATCAGTCCAGCAGCTTCTGCCCCACAGTTACCAACGGCAACAGACTGTGATCGCATTAATACGCATAACTAATCTTATCTTTAGCATAAATGGCAAGTAATAGAGATATTTTTAGTACAGGAAATAAAATCACACAAACTATCACACATTTAATAACTGGAGCATTACTTTGTATGAAAAATAAATAAAACCTACAAAGAAAAAATTGAATTAACATCAATCCAGCAGCTTCTCCCCCTGAACAATAAAAACAATATAATAAATAAACCTAAACAGTTCCTACCACCGGTCAATGGCTCTCAGTTAACAGTTGCAAAAGCTTTAACTATAGAAGTTAAAAACACAAACAAACAGACACGCTGCAGCGTGACGTCACAAAAAGCTGCCAGCCGCGATGGCTACCGCTGGTTTTAGCTGTCAACATGACGCGCTAAGTCTTAAATCTACACGTGACGTATACTCAGTGCTTTGCTACTAATTGTAGCACTCTGGCAACTAGATAACAAGGTCAGGAAAATTCAAATATACTGTATTAATCCCAAAGGGAAATCAAATGTTGGTGTACCTCATTAATTCAGATTCTTCAAAGAGTTATTGGAGATGTTTAGTGAGGGAGAGGGAAGTAGGTCAGTTATGCTAACTTGACTCTGTTTTTTCTGTTTTTTGTTTCAGTTAAACAGGGAAACAAAGGCGACCCACACATGATTACATAAAGACGACACAGATCTGACAGATCGTCAGTTGAGCAGATGTTTAAATTAGCTAATCAACCACCACTGTGTTAGCTTAGCTAACAGCAGCGGTAGCTAATCTACCACAGCAATCACTTAATCACAAACGCAAAATAAACATCAAACCTAAAACCATAGCAGTGTATGGACTGAATGTTCCGTGTGGGAAATGTTTGTGTGTTTTTTGGTGTTGAATGCTGATACATTAGTGGCGTTGTTGTTAGTCAGTTGCTACGGCAACAAGTTTTTTTATAGCATAGTCGACAGCGAGGAAAAAAGAGGAATACGAGTGGCTTTGAGTTGTTCTTCAACGGTTTTTCAGCGTTATTTTTCCCTTTGTGGCGGCGCATCAAATTAAATTAGTAACACTTCCATCTCCAGGTTTAGTTTACGGAGTTGCTCTACCACAGCAGCGCGGCTACGGATGGTCATTAGCGAAATTCCTGGATGTAAACAATAACATGCAACGTGTCTATACTCATTTATAGATTTATTAATAAATTAAAATATTTTGATGTGCATGTTTCTTGGTATTTATTTATCCATTTATTTTGATATATCACACTTATGTATATATTTTTTTATAGAATTTATATATTTGTATTTAACTAATATTTAACACTTTGGATGGAGTAGCCTGCCAACAACGCAGTTAGGGATCAATAAAGTATATTCTATTTTATTCTAAAACATGGAGTAATTACACATGAAACCATGTTTATTTATATCTATACATTTGTCTAAAATAAATGTTAAGAATATAATGCTTGTAAAGAAAACAGAGCTGATCCTGATAAACACCACAGATACAAGTGGCAGCAGAAAAAAAGGGGGAGGAGCTGACAGTTACCGGTTGCCATGGTAACCGCCAACTGCCAAGAGCAGCGTAAAGTAACTTACATCACAATAAGATGTCAGGAGAAAAAAAAAGCTTTTTGACTAAACAAAATGAGTTTGAAGAATAAATAAACCAGTTCTGACAAACTAACATGTATAATAATAAAATAAAAACCCTGTTACGTTCAGGGTAACAGTCTGCGGTGACTTAAATATTTCGTGTCCTTGGCAGGTTTGTCATCTTTATGTAATCATTTTCCACTCAGATTTTTAGAAAAGATGCTTTATTGTGACAGAGCAGTTGAGCTCATGTAATTATTGCCAGGCTGGTTCAGATCTGGCCTGATCCCAGTGCCAACCATTTTGCCCATTGCAGTTCGCTCCAGTTCACCAGTAAAATAATGAACTCAGTCATTCATTCTTCATGTTTGGTTCACTGATTTTACTCTGTTTCTCTAATCCCACAGAGAGCCTTGCAGAAACTTTCATCCTTCCTCTTTCTTTGTGTAAAACTACAAACTTCAATGTATTTCAATGGGATTTTATCTGAGCTACAGTAATGCATAACTGTATGTATAAAGTATAAATAAGGTAATTCATACTTCACTTCATGTTGTGGAAATACTGCAGGGGGATTGTGAGACTTCTGATCAACTAGGGAGATTTAAATTACTTTTTTATTCAAATTTATGTCTTTAAATACAAATTAACTTGAATCCAAAATTACATATTTCAGTCTGAAATGCAAACATTCGGTGAGAAAAATCTGTTCATTATGTCAAAATGATCAGATTGTTCATAGCTGTGGCTTTATTAGGCCGTCAACTTGTTTAAAATAAAAACATGAATTAAAGAAGCTGTTACTCATTTCCATTGAGTTTGTAGGAAGTAAAAAACTTGTTTTATGTAGTACTAAGCCTCATTTATTGTTAAACACTACATACTATTTAGGGCTGGACGGTACAGCTGAAAAACGTACAAGCATTTCATTTCAGTCGATATCAATAATTATTGATTCATTTTTTGTTTTACATATCTGTACTACAGACAAACTAGCGGTTGCTTTTCCTGTTTTATCCAGTTTTCACTCCAAACTGAAACCTGAAACTGCTCCTGCGCAAGTTACTTAATGGTTTTATGGTTGCTAGGCAACCAAAAGAGTGAGTGAGTTGCTAGGTAACCAAAGAGTGAGTGAGTTAGTCGGTGCAACTGAAGACCTCTGATCTATATCATAAAATCCCCCAAAACTTACATTAAAGTTTATGGTTTTTAATTTCAGGAATATGAATATTTTCTGCATGGCACTTTATGCAAATGTCCTTCGGCTTATGCAGCATCAAAACCAGGACTTTATTTTATGGTTTGATCCGAGATATCAGCTTCACATGCAATGAAATATGAAGCAAAAGGCAGCAGCTGTTAAGCTGGAAGCAGCAGAAAGTCTGAAAACCCCTGAATGTCTTCATGCTGTAGTTGACATGAAAGCAAAACTTACAGGCTGGACAGTTGCTGGGCTGGAAGTTATGGTGTGAAGAGGACGGATTGGATGTCACAAACTAATTAGAGTAAGAGCCGGATTTGGTTTCTCCTGGTTCCTGTTTTCAAGTCTTTATACTTTGTGATGTTTATCAGCTGCTGTTGCATCACTTTTCACGAGGAACTAAAACAGCATTTTATTGAAAATATCAAACAATTTCAGGAAGAGTCATGTCATAAATCACATCTGCTTTCATGTGGTTGGCTCTCTGCATTGGTGTGCATAAGCTGAGCTGTCTGAACTGTCTTCTCTTTGTCTTTCTCCTCCTGTCGCCATGCCCCTTTACTCAGGATATAAGTCCAGAAGATGTAGATTTAGAGAATGAGCCTTGGTATAAATTCTTTTCAGAGATGGAGTTTGACAAAGCGGTAAGTGGTCGCTGTTCTCACAACGACAGCATATCGTCACGTACTGCATGTCATGTAACATCCATGTTGAACGTCTAAACTGTATGTCAGGTCTGCTTGTTTCCTCTCCCACCCCACTGTGATCCTCTGAG
>NW_006800140.1:424241-451351 GCF_000485575.1 Poecilia formosa
CTGAGTGTCTGATCGTATGGATCATTGAGGCTAAATACTGATTATCAGTCATAAAATGTATTGTTTTCTTGAATTTTCAGTTATTTTCTGTACTAGGCCTATACTGTTAGGTTTTGTACACAAATATGTAAAAAAAAAAATAAAAATAAAAAAAAACAAATATCCTCACCACATCATTAAAAAGATAACATCGTCCACATGGGTTTAAGAAAACTTTTCATTTGGGCTGCGCGATATAAGTGTTTCATATCAATCAATATTGATAATTATTGATAAGTTTGTTGTTTCAAATGTCTGAACTACCAGACCGGTGGAGCGGCCTTTCCTCATTTATCTGCAGCTTTCACTTCTTGCTACTATTTCTAAGCAGTTATGTGGCAAAACCTAAAACTGCTGCTGCGCAGGTTACTCAACAGGTTGTTGCTAGGTAACCAAAGAATGAGTGAGTTGCTAGGTAACCAGAAAGCGAGTGAGTTAGTTGATTCCGCTAACCTAGCCTAGCAAGAACCCACACAAATCCGACCCTGATTGTGTTTTAAATATGCCTAGCCTGTAGAGGGCAGTGTAGCGCTATGGTAATACATATCTTAGCCAATCAGATTGCTTCAAGACAACCATAACTTCCTGTTACAAATTAAACATGGAGGCAAGAGACTCATTTGTGGGGACTGAAAAAATGTAAAGTACTTTTAAATTGTGTATTAGAATATAGAGTTATTAAAAGACAAAATTATGTTGATTGGGAATCATGTCAAAGCAAGTATATGGATAAACTAACGACAGACAGGGTATTTCGGCCATTGTAGATAAATTACAGCATATTTTTACTCAAGTAGAAATAAAAAGCAGCCATCCAAGAAATGACTCAAGTATTAGTAAAGAAGTGTTTGGACAAAGTCAAACTGATTAAAACACAATTTGATATTTAAAAATTACATCACCAGACAGACCAAACGGCAACATTATGTGAAAATGTTGGTATTTTAAAGATCAAATGACATTAATTCATATACACAACAAAATCAGACAAAAGAAACATTTTTCCAAATCAGTTTCTTTCAGTATAAAGTTTGTGAAACTTTAATAAAAACTACAGGTGTGTCTCTGGTGAATGTTTTTAAGACAGTTTTGCTCTCCATTAAGTTACTCTCAGTGGGTAGAAGATCCAAAAGATTTAATCAATAGTAGTGATGCTTCAAAATTAAATTACTGAAGAAAAAGCAAAATTACTTCTAAAAGAAAATTTTTTTTTTCAAAAGGTTTCTCTAGTGACTGTGCTGTTATAGTAAAACCATATTCTGATAAGTGACTCTTGCACAATATTCATGTTTATTTAGTTACACCAATAATTTCTTTGTGAAACTCGGATTTTGCTCCTCGTCTTTTGGCCTGCAGTGTTTTCTGAGCATGAGGTCTGGATCAGATGATTCACCCAGAACTCTCTGCTCGCTTGTAGTCCACCTAACAAGCAACAGGCTCCAGGGTAATCCGACTCTGTTATATTTACCAAAATTATCCGCGTGGCGCAGGTCTGAATCAGAGCCGTGACACATGCGTGCCTCGGGACAGAAGTGGTCCTAACTGCCCAGAAACAGATGTTGATTTCCCAAGCTGCCCCGCCCCGGGTCCGGTGAGGTGGCACCACTGGCTTCGTGTTCCTGCGCCGTCCAGACGCTGCAGTTTGAGGTTGGCAGGAGGTCCAGGAGGCTCAGTCCCGGTGGCAGCTGCCGGACTCGGTTTCTGTCTGGACGGGTGCCACGTGAGCTCGGCTTGATGACTGGCTCCTGTTTAATGTTAAAGCCACTTCTAAAGCTGCACCTGGTATGTGCAGCATTTGACCTTAAGGCCCAGCCAGACACCATGGCTCATTGCAGCTTGATTGACAAATCAGGAGTCGTTTGGTATTAGCGAAGGAGAAGGAGAAGCATTTTTCTATCTGCTGAATCATTTGTGTGTTGAACTGGTTGATGATTCATTTTCTGCTTCCTGGCTGTTTATTTGAAATGGTCTGGTACTATGAAGAGTTGATGGTGCCGTACATTCTGGCACTTCTTTCAAAAAACCCTCTAGTTAAAGCTGCAGTATGAAACTGTCACCATGTAATGACGGTATGAGACAGAAAATGTATCTCTTCTGCCTTCTCCCAGTGCTCCTGTTGCTGACTAGAAACAACCAATCAGGGCCAGGAGGCGAGTCTTAGCGTTGTCAATCACCCTCTCTGCTACAATGTGGCTAGCAGTGAACGCTAAGGAAAGTTAGCATGGCCACTGATGACAGGGGATATATAGTTTTCCTATAACTCCAAGTTGTTACTCTGCCATTAGCACATTTAGCAGCAAGTACATGAGGATGATTGACAGCTCTAAGAGCCGTCTCCTGGCTCTGATTGGTTGTTTTTGGTTGGGAGTGGTGCATTTCTTCAGACGGTACTAGCTCAGGAATGAGGTGGAGGAGAACGATTGGGTGGAAACGATCATGTTCTTTGGTGTCTGGAAAATGAGTCATTTCAAAAACACTCTGACTCAACGTTTACACTTGCAAACAACCGTACATCTTTGAAAAGCAGAAGGGGAGCCTTCTGTACAACCATCAAGAATGCAGCAAGTGCTTTCTGAATGGCAAGTCAACAACAAAACATGCATCTTTTCCAGCAGCCATTGTGCAGCCCACACAGCGATGAAACCAGATGTGGTGGAACTCAGCTTGAGTTGCTAGGTAACGGGCGGAACTCAGCTTGGGTTGCTAGGTAACCGGCGGAACTCAGCTTGGGTTGCTAGGTGACGTAACATTCTAAAGGTTTTTGAAACGGCTCATTTTCCAGACACCAAAAGACATGAACTTATTGCCAAAAAATGGTTGGGTTGTTTTAGAAGCAGTTAAGACCCAAACAGGAGAATAAAAATGTGCAACATTTGAATTTTGCATAAAAAATCCCCTTTAAAGACCAGTTATTAGCCAGAAACCTGTAACTTATGCACCTTTTGTCTGCAGAACTCAACCCAAGTTGAGACAGTTTCAAGTAAAGTATTGCAAAACTCAAAATTTTTGCAATATGAGCTTTTTTTTTAGTTAAAAGCTTCTTGGCATTTTAATCAACTTCAAGACGTTTACAGTTCAACTTGAAGACTGGATTTGTCTAAATTCTATTAGGAAACAAATCATTTATTTTTAGCGCTTGTGGAGAGCGCTACAGATTGCTGGTAATGGTCCTCTTTAATAACGATAACACTTTTAAAGCTGCTTCTGAAAATACATCCAGTGACAGCTCCAGTCAAGCGGCGGGTCATCGGTATACATAGCCAGCTGGAGCCGGAGTTCCACACGTATCAATGCTCAGGAAGATCACTGAGGCCCCCTGCTACCGCCACAGCGACTCCATCTGCGGCGCGGACGCTGACGTCAGGCCCGCTGCCACCAGTCTCAGCGCCGCCCCGCCGCCACCTGACGTACTCTAAACGGGGCGACGCTAAAAGCCTGCCAGCTCATTGTGCGCTCATATTTAACCTCTGTTATACACTTAACCTTTACCTTTAAGCATTTAGCGGCGGCAGGATGAGCTCCCCTCACACCGGGCCGGCATGTTTGTGTTCATAAGAACACATCAACACGAATAAGGTTCTGGAAAGAATGGGCTTCGTGTTACAGCGGCCCGCTCTATTTTGACTGTGAAAGCAGCAGAGTGCAGTCCGAGCCGCGCGGCAGCTGTTAGGAAACGCGACGTTTCTGATGAATTGTTGTCGCCTGTGTTCCTTAGATACCTCAGTTTGCATCCGCAGGCAGGTTTGTCTGAAAACTGATCCACTTTTTGGTTGTTTAGCTCATTTTTGAATGCACATTCTCTGAAAAATCAATAATTTCAAGCAATGAAAATGTAATTTCTTGTTCTTTCTGTGGTAAAAAAAAAAGAAGCTTTTTTAAAAAAAAAATTGTTTTGGATGCTGTGTGACTGAACTATTTTTTGCCAATACTTTTTGTACTTTGCTATTTTGTGACGATGCGTAACCATAGCAACTGAAGTCAAAAATCCCATAGGAGTTTATTTTATTTTTCTTCCTTTGGGATTAATAGATTATTTTTCCTCTAAATTTTTCAACGAACTATTGTAAGAAACTTCTATTTTGAGATTTCTGCTGTGTTTGGGATCATAACCTCGTTTTCTGTAAGACAGCTGAACCATAAACAGTTTTGGACGTTTTCCCACATTAGTTGCTTTCTGCTCTCTGCACTGTAAAAACATAAAATCTTACCAAGTATTTTTGTCTAGTTTTTAGTGGAAATATCTCAGTTCACTTGAAATAAGACAAAACAAACTTTTTTGAGTCAGTAATTCCTTAATATAAAAAGGTCTAGTTCCACTGGCCAGTTATTTCACTTATAACAAGACATTTTCCTATGTTATAAATGAAATAATCTAGCAGTGGAACTACTTTTTCGTCAATGTTAAGGAAGTATCAACTTAAAACGAACTTGTATATCTTGCTGAAAAGCTACTTGTTAGATTTGTTTTAAGTGTACCAAGACATTTGCACTAGAAAGTTAACCAAAAATACTTGGTTCTATTTTATGTTTTTGCAGTGTTTTACATAAAAACCTCAGAAAATAAAACACCATTAAATGACGTGGGACATTTCGTGCATCATCTGATTGTTTGTGTCTTTGTTTGAAGTACCAGGAGAGATCGGATGATTTGGGCAGAAAATGGAAGCAGGATGGGGTGAAACGGCAAACAGAGTAGTTTCCATCCCAGCAGGATGTGTATAGTGTCACCAACCATTATCTCCCATTTGCAGCACTAAATCTTTTCCCGGGACGTCCCAGAGTAACACGACGCTGTGATAACACGGCCGGGTTAGTGTGAAACTGATCCATTTTCCCCCCGTTGGACGAGGAAACGTCCTCATAAACTGACACTAATCAGTCATCTTGTAAATAACCAGATTAAGATTCCATTCCTCCACTGCAGATAAGCCCTCCATGATTGTTTCCTGTTTACTTTCCACTGACGCTGTTTGTGTGTGAGCCCAATAACCGGGAGTGTCAGAGGACGCTCTCTTTTTGCCCCTGATAAGAGAGGTGGAGGTGGTGGGCTGGAAGACGGGGAAGATTAGTCGGTGACCCCTCGGTGTGTTCTCCAAGTCGCCATGGAACATTTAGCTTTATAAATAGACGCGACTATAGACCTGCCAGCCTGGTGTTCGGCTCCTACAAAGATAGGCTCTTATTCTCCGAGGGTATTAATGATCATCTGCCCCGGCAACGAGGTGGAGAGGCATGTTGTGGCAAATGAGCAGCGCAGAATGTTCCCGGTCATTGGTGTGGGAAGTGGAGGCTCGGCCACGCCGCGGGGCTGCCAGGGGCGTTTGGGGCCGGGTTGCCATGTCTGGCAGGCAGTTTCCAGCCAAAAACAAAGTCAAACCCACCCTACTCCCAAAAAAACCCCCGCCCAGATCTCAACCTCTAATGAAATTCATGTTGATAGCAGCGGATATAGTTATGTATGTATAAATATATATTGGGGCTGAACAATAAATCATTAATATGTGACAGACACGTGATAAATAACGATAGTTACATCTGATAGAATATTCAAAATTCACTGAACTCCGATCCAAAACCGCACAACCTTTTAAGCTGGTGAAACCAACCAACTGGCTCGCTCTTTGGTTACCTAGCAACTCACTCATTCCTCGGTTACCTAGCAACAGCCTGTCGAATAACTGGCGCAGCAGCACTTTACAGTTTCACCACTTTGCCTCACAACTGCTTAAAAACAATCAGGAAACAATCACCAGTTTGGTAATATTTCAGATATTTAAGCAAAAACAAACTAATCAATAATTGTTGACAAAGACAATTAGTGACACTTGATGACCAATAATTGATGTTGTCACATTCAAATTTTCAAAATAAATTAACTACTAAATGCAATAACATCATTTTATTAAAAGTTTTGTGCAGCTTTATTGTTCAAAAGCAGCCTTACTGGGAGGAAACTTGCCCAAACTGGCAACCCTGGGATGGTGGGAATGGGAGAGACGAGGGGGGACGATTGTGCAATCGTATTTGCAAACAACACTTGTGCTCTTATTCATAGAGCCTCGTTATTTTTACCTGCTGTGACGTCCAAAAAGAGGAAAGCAGCAGAAACAGTGGGCTAAAATTAGCTTAGCTCCAAAGCATTTTAAAATGCCGCTGGCTGCTGCTCTGCTCCATCAGTGACCCCAACAAAAATATGTGCTATTTCTCTTTATGTAATGCCAATTAATCTTCATTAAATGTCACTCCACTCGCTTTATGCTCCTAAATATGCAGAAAATTATTTATTCTTTCGTGTTTGACTATTTCTCTGTGCACTGCAAAAACACAAAATCTTACCAAGTATTTCTGTCTAATTTGTAATGCAAACTACAAACTAGAAATAGGAGCTTGTTTTGAGTCAATAATTCATTAATATTGATAAAAACAACTATTTATTTTATAACAAGAGTTTTCTCCCATATGATAAGTGAAATAATCTGGAGCTAGTATCTTTCATCAATATCAAAGAATGATTTACTTAAAACAAACTCTTATTTCTTGCTGAAAAGTTACTTAGTTTTGTATCATTTCAAGTTTACATAGATATTTTTACTAGAGACGAGACAAAAATATTTGGTAAAAGTTTATATTTTTACCGTGTACTATCTTTTTTGCACAATTTTGGCTTAATTACTGCTTTCAATATGTTTTTTCCCACCAAATGGCCTTTGTTTGAGTCTGTATGATCCAGTTAACGATTAGTCGATTGCAAAATCAGCTGACGATGATGTGAATAATCAATTGATCATGGTTAACTGATTAATTGTTTAATCGCGAATCAGTTTATATATCTGTGAGCTCTTGTGTCCATGTTGATAAGTGTAATTCAACTACCAATGCAAAATGTATTTATTTTTTGTTCAGTTTTTGCTTAAAAAATGCTTTGAATGTTTTTTTTTCCAACCAAAAGGCCTTTTTTGAGTCTGTACGCGCCATTTAGCAATTAATCGATTACTAAATCTATGACTAGTTTGATCATTGATTAATCACATTTAATCCAATTAATCGCTTAATTACTGCTCTGAATGTGTTGTTCCTGCTTTAAATCGGCTTTTTTGAGTCTGTATACTCCTGTTAATTATTAATCGGTTGCTAAATTAGTCGAGAGCCATTTCATTAATCGATTAATCGCAATTTATCCAATTAATCTTTTCAGCCCATCCCAGTTAGTGCATTTTTAGTTTGTATCATCTTGGGTTAATTTCTGCTCTGACTGTGTTGTTCTTTCAGTAATTTGTCTATTTTTGTGTTTATGTGCTCCAGTTATTGATTAATTGATTACTAAATTAGTCTGCGACTGTTTCATTAATCGATTAATCGTGGTTTATACGATTAATCGTTTCAGCCCTCATATCTTTTGCATATTGGTGAGCTCCTGTGTCCGTGTTGATACATGTAATTCGGCCTCCTTGCCCCACCAGCTGGTTAATTGCCCCCCTGTCTGCTCCGCTGGTAATGAGAGCGACTCAGTCAGACAAAAGAAGTGGCTTCAGTGGGAGACAGCAGCTTATAGGCTGAGCCTGTGACAGCCGCCCCTCCCCGCATGGCGCCCCCTGACCGACGCACGCCCAGCCCTCCCTTCCCTTCCACTCTCCTTTCTGCCGCTTGTTTTCTCCCAACTTGCATGCAGGCCAAAACACACGCTTCGCCCCCCCCACCCCGTCCATGCCTAGAGACGCTCGGAAACGCTCGACGCAGAAACACACGGCCGACCGAGAGGAACGGAGGGCAGAATCTGGCCTGACTGGAGGCTGCTGCTTGTTTCAGCGGGAGGAGATCTTCCTGTGGATCTATCAATGACTTCTTTGTTTGGTTTGTTGCAGAGTGCCCCCTCCTTCAGCCCTCTGGAAACAGCCTCCGACCTGCAGCAGTAGTAAGTCAACGCTTCTTCCTTTCTCCAGCTCTCCAGCTTTAAAATCTCACCTCATCCTTGCAGATTTAATGTGATTATGAGAGGGATGAACGGCAGTTTCCTGTTAAAGAGGCAAAAAGCCAGCAGAACAGAGTGTCCCCTGGCTGCATTTTGTGTTGTTTTCCCTTCAGGTTGTAGATATGGCTCCTATCGGGGGGGAGTTTATTTAAAGACAGGAACCTGGATGTCACTGGGATAAAGGGAACTCTCCCAGCTGCTGCATAACTTAAAAACTGTTACCTCTGCCTGAATGTGCTGAATGACCAGATCGTGAAGCATGAGCGATTAATCAGATTAATCAACTTATTTAGTGATCGATTAATTGGTAACTGGAGTAAAGACACTCAAAAAAGAAAGAACAACACAATCAGAGAAGCAATTAACACAAAAAAATTACATATTTTGCATTTAAGATAAAAGAAACCTGTCTTTGTCTGTTCAACCCAGAACTCCTCAAGTGGCATTTTCAGCTTCACCTGGTTCGAATTATGTAACAAAAAATCACCTTTTCTTCCAAATATTTCACTGCTGCTCTACTTTGAAGTGCAAATATCTTATTAGACTTTAAATAGGACAAAACTAACTTAGAAGTAACTTTTCAGGAAGATATAGAAGCGTGTTTTAAGTTACTAGTGAATTAATCTGCTTTTCCCTCAATATTAAGGAATTATTCACTTAAAAAGCTCCTATATCTTCCTGAAAAGTTACTTTTAACACTTGTATTATTTAAAGTGTAATAATATATTTGCACAAGTAACTAGAAAAAATGTAAAATTTTGTGTTTTTGCAGTGTTTTATGTTAATCCAAAAAATTCCAGATCAGACTTTTTGCATTTTAAGCAAGAAAAAAAGGAAATAAATTATTTGTTCAAGTTAAAGCAAATATAAAAGAAGGGAAAAAAGTTTAGTTCATATGAAAAATGCTTAAATAAAAAAAATCTGCAGAATGTGGGACTTTTATTTATCCGACTAATCAAAATGATCAATAGATGAATTGATAAGTGGAATAACTGTTAGTTGCAGCTCCACTCAGATCAAAAGCTGCGTTTGATCTTGTCTTTGTGTTTGATGGACACTGACAGCGTCTATTTCTATGTCCTGCAATAAAATGCCAGGAATTCGGGGCCGCAGCGCGGTAACTGTCTAGAGAAAATAAACCTTCGTTTCTGTTTTCCATCTGCTGCAGTCATTATGTCACCAGGAGGGGGCGGCGGGGGGCGAGCGCGCGGTGGCTAAAATAAACCCCAAACCAGCTTTTTGTTCCATTGATACGTCTGTCGTCTGAGAGCTGGAAAGGAAGCGATCCCTGATTAAAGGCCGATGGAAGTTTAGCCACTCAAAATGTTCACAGCGGAAAGTTTTGCTCATAAACCGACTTCCCTCTGAGGGGCAAATTTATGGTTGCTTCGCTGTTTTCCTGCCTCAGCAGAGTCAGACATGGCTGCTGGATCTGACATATTTCAGAAAGGAATGGCTGGAATGATCCGGACTGGTTTGTTCTGTCATCATGATGCAGCAGAACGGATATAAAAGATATAAAACTGTCACAAGTTTACAAAAATCAACATTTTCTGTTTACTAGAACCTGCCTGACAACACGAAGTAGGCTACAAGCTCACATTTCCTGAAAAAAACTGTCATGTTTGGCATAAAAACACAATCTTACAAGTATTTTTGTCTAGTTTTTACTTAGTACACTTTAAATGAAACAAAACTAACTTAAAAGTAACTTTTTAGAAAAATATAGGAGTTTATATTAAGTAAATGATTCTTGAACATTCATAAAAAGTGGAAGAAAATGTCTTGTTTTAAATGGAAAACTTCTGTTTTATTAATATTAAAGAATTATTGACTTAAAGCTCTTATTTCTCACTGTTTTGTCTTATTTTTCAAGTCTAATTAGATATTTTCACTAGAAACTAAATGGATTTCCTGGTTTTATGTATGCAGAGGTTTTTTAACCTACTTCATGTTGTCAAACAGGTTCTAGAAAGCAGAAAATGTTGATTTTTTTTTTGTTATTTTTTGCAGTGTAAACAGAGCATCATGCTACCATTCCAACATGGTGGTGGAAGTATTATGGTCTGGGGTCATTTTGGCGCGTCAGGAAATAATTGTATTTTTTTAGCTTTGGACGAGAATCCGAAGCACACCAATAAGTTCAACTCTGAATGATTTCATGGAAATCCAGAAGTGGCCTAGTCAAAGTATGGAACAGGCCATTTTAGCTCAAAACCACTGAATGTGGCTGAATTAAAACAATTCTGCAAAGAAGAGTGGATCAAGCTTCCTCTGCAGTTACTGAAAACAGTACACTGCAAAAACAAAATAGTAGTTTTATCTGGTTTCTTAAAACACGTTATGTAAGACAAAACTAACTTTATTTTCCTACTGAAAATCTACTTATAAATTAGTTTTGTCTTATTTAAAGTGTAATAATATATTTGCAGTAGAAACTAGACCAAATATTACTTGGTAAAGTTTTGTGTTTTTGAAGTGTTGATTGATTTTAGTTGTTTAGATTTGATAAAAGAGTAAAAACAACAAACCTGACATTTTTACCGTTATGTTTAATGAAAAGTGATCAGAAAAGGCTGTAAACTAGAGTTATGTGTGCTTTGGAGTCTAATGATGACAGAAATAAATCCCATCCAGTCTAAATGTGGAGGGATGTGCAGCATGAAGCGCAGGACATATGCCGCTTGGCGTTTGCTTTTACTAGAAGCTTCTCAGGAGATTATTTTAAATCTGATCGTAAATCAGCCACAGAAGCATTTACGTGAATTCCTGCTGCACACCCAGCGCAGACGCGTTGCCAATATTTCCCTACCAAGGAGCCTCCTGTTGCTCAGTGATTTAAAAACGCTTCTCTGTCGCAGCTTTTCGCCAGAATGAGGACAGAAACCAGCACCAGCGCACGGAGGTGACACAGGTGCTGCTGATGCACCAGATGGGAATGTTGAGGGAATATTTATGGAAATCATTCCCAACGCAGAGAAATCTCCTCTCTGCCTTCGCTCTGGATCCGCGTTGGGCTTTTTCCTGCTCTAATTACATCACATCCCACAAGCATTTCACAAACTTACCCAGAATCCCCTTAATGAGGCCCATATGACGGAGCATTACCCTGATGCCTCTTTCTTTTTTTTAGATAATGACCTGTGGAGGGAAATTAGTTCCAATATTATTGCAACCAAGGAACATGTTTGAAAAATTAAAATGTAAGAAAATTGCTTTTGAATTTTTTATTTTTTTTTTAAACTTCTCAATCAAAAAAATATGATCTATGATCCATTTTCAGTGTGTACTTAATTATGCAGTTTGGTACTTTTACAGATTTTATTTTATTTTCAAAAAATATTTCAATTAGAAAAAATAACTTCTAACGAAGTAATAAACAAAATTAAATCTGAAAAATAATTAAAAATATATAAATCTGAAAAAATAGTAACCTGCTCATTTTTTTTTCAATTAATTTTTCTGTTTTGAAAAAATAAATTTGAAAAAAAGTAAAAATTAAATAGAAAAAAGTAATAAAAAATTCAGTCTGAAAAAATTGTTTACTTCAAGTTATTTTGCTTCAATTTTTTTGAAACGATAAGATATTTTTTTTTAAATTAATCTGAACAATTTTAGGAATACATGAATAAATTAGCAAAAATAAAATCTGAGAAAATGATTAAAACTAAATAAATCTGGAAAATATGAACTGCAAGTTATTTTTGCTCTTTTTAGTTTTTAAATTTTTCAAATTTTTAAAATAAAATCCGAAAAAGTACATTTTCAAAAAAAAAATTAAAATGAGCAAAAATAAAACCCACAAAGGAAGTAATTTACAAAACATATGAAAAATAAAGTGCATAAATGTATGTTCAACTTAATTCAACATATTGTGAATTACATTCAAAATGTGAGTTTGATTCAGTTTCATTTTTGAAATGCATTTTTTTTATATTTCAATTTTTGAAACATGCTCCTCGCCTTCACCAATATTGGAACGAATTTCTCTCCATAAATCACTGAAACACATACCAACATCCAAGCAGCCCGGCTGTGTTTGAGTAACATTTTTCTCTCTCGTTTGCGGCGCAGCTCCTCTAGCAAGTCTGGACACAACGAGGTGGAGAAGGACGGGGGGTCGTCGTCCGGCGAGCCCGCCGCTCCAGAATGCGACCGACACGTTTACAAGAGTGTCCTGGAGGGCGGCGACATTCCCCTGCAAGGCCTGCGGGCTTTAAACAAGCGCCACGGCAGCTCCTCCTCCTCTAAAGGTAGGACGCTAGCTCAGCTTCAAACATGGCCGCTCTCTGCAAAAACACAAAATATTAACAAGTATTTTATCTATTTATTTGCTCAAATACCTTATAACACTTGAAATGAGACGAGACTAAACTATAAGTAACTTTTTGGCATCAAATATGTGCTTTTTAAGTACATAATTCCTTAATTTTGATGTTTTTGTGCCACTGGCACAAAAACATTTTCCCCAATAGATAAGTGGGGATGAACTGATCCACTTTTTTCACTTCTGATATCTGCGGTTCAGGATCGGCCGATCCGATTCAGAAAACAGCTGAACTGACCTAAAATGTATTTTTTTTAACACAGACATAAATGTACTGAATTACAAATTTATTTGGTAACTTACATGCACCAATAGCTTCAGAAACTTGGTCAAATGTAAAAAAAAAACAAAAAAAAAACGTTATTTTTGTTCAGTCAGTGCAGTTAGGAGTAGAACAGCCAATGTAAAATAAACGATAAAGAAATTCAGGTTGACAATTTGGTCAAACGTAGAGCAAATTGTCTCCAACCTCACAATTGTCGATATTCAATTAAATTTATTGACTGAAAAATGTTTTTTAATAACGTTATCATTTTGTCATGATAGTTTGATGTAAGACAAATAATCTTTTTAAAAAAAATTGAATTCCTCCTCCATCTCCTAGTGCTAACTAGAAACAGCCAATCAGAGCCAGGAGGCGGGTCTTACCGCTGTCAATCACCCTCTTTGCTACGCTGCAGCCAGCAGTGAGTGCTAAAGCTAGTTAGCAGAGCCATCGATGACAGCTTATAAACAGTTTTCCTATGATGGTGAGTTGTTTCTCTGCTGATAAAACATTTAGCAGCTTGTACACAAATTTGATTGACAGCATTAAGACCAGCCTCCCAGCTCTGATTGGAATAGAAAAAAACATTTTTGTAAAAGTTACATACTGCAGCTTTCAAACAAGCTTCTGCTTTAGCTTTGATTTATTTCAATTGTACTAAAACATTTGTGCTGGAAATTAGACTAAAAATACTTTATAAGATTTTGTGTTTTTGCAGTGTAAACAGCTCTGAAAGCTGCAGATGTTGGAAAATGTTGAAACTTCTAGATGCATGTGATTCACTCAACCGTTCTGTTGGATTACACACAGAGCACATTATCGGCCAATCACGTCGCAGCATTCATTACCGTCTACAGCTGCATTTCTATAAACCAGGAAGTCATCAAGACGTTTATTTATTTCTGCCATTTATGGAAAGAAGTTAGTTCCAACATTATCACAAGCAAAGAACATGTTACAAAAATTTTAATTTGAAAAACTTCTCAATCAAAAAACAAGATTTTAGCATTAAATCTTGGACACATTTATGAAGTTTGCTCATTTTTTATTAAATCTTTTTATTTCTTAAAAATAAAAAAAAATTATCAGAAAATAAATTATATGTTATTACTCTCAAAAATTATTTTCTGACTGAGAAGTTTTTCAGTTTCATTTTTGAAATCCATTTTCCTCAAATTTCCATTTTTGAAATATTTTCTTAATATTATCTTAATATTGGGACACATTTTTCTCCTTAGAAATTCAGCTTAACAAACTTTAAGTCAAACTGAAAATCCACAATATTTCAGTTCATTTTGTGATTATATTGACATTAATGAAAAGTTGAGTGGAAGGAAAAAGTGTGTTAGAATATAAAATACACAAGCAACAAGGATAAGAATAGAAATATAATTTATTGTCTCCACAATGGGCAAATTTCTGTGCAAAAGCAGCAACAAAAAAGGCGATAAAAGCTTTTTGAAAAATGTCAAAGCGAACAGACTCACAAAGACAGAATACAAAGTTACATAAAATGAATAAAATGCATTTCAATACAGAAAAGTCACGTTATGTTGTATGTTGTCCACAAATTGCCATAAATAAATAATTAACGATCAATGTAGGAGAAATTGGCTGCATCCAACCATATTAATGGAAAGTTGAGTGAAAGGAAAAACTGTGGTCAAAAGGTTCACAACCAACAGGGATTGAAAGCTTGTTTTCAAGAAGCTACTTTGAAAAGGTGATTTATGCTTCCAGTTCAATACACCAATATCCCAAATTACTTGTTATAAATGCAAAAGGTTGTTTTTGTTGTTTTACATTTATTCTTTCATTTATTACAAGATTTATTTATCATAAATCCGCAAGTACAACTTTAGCAGAACAGACTTTGAATCCCTGTTACAATTTTTCTACCACAGTTCTTCCTTCCACTCAATACACCTGCAAAAGAAACAAAATTTTCTAAGTATTTTTGGTCGCCTTTTTCGTGCAAATATGAAATGAGACAAAACTAACTTACAAGTAACTTTTCAGGAAGATGTGGAAGCTGGTTTTAAGTCAATAATTCCTTAATAATGGTGAAAAAGTTCTAGTTGCTGGCAGATTATTTCACTTATTTCACAGATAATGGGCCCTGGCCGTTACCTAGCAACGCCAGTCAAGCACAGCCCGTTACCTAGCAACCGAGTTCTAATTCCACTGACAGATTATTTCACTTATAGTAAGACATTTTTACAATGTTACAATTGAAATCATTTGCCAGCAGAACTAGTACTTTTTTTTATTAATATTAAGGAATAATTGACTGAAAACAAGCTCCTGTTTTTTGCTGAAAAGTTACTTGTAAGTTAGCTTTGTTTTACTTTATAAGATATTTGCAGTAGAAATTAGACCAAAAATACTTTGTAAAATTATTTTACTTCTGCTACAACTAGCTAAAATAAAATAAACATCTGATGATGTTCTAATTTATTTCGATGCACCTGTGGATCTTTTCACTTGTTTATTTTTTGACTCATGTTGGGTCTGAAGTCGTCTTGAAACCCAACATGGTGGATTTTTCCCTCCGCTGCCGCCCAGCTGGAGCGGTCTCCAGGCAGAGAGGGCATGGATGAGGAGAGATAAACAGAGCAGTGAGATAAACAGAGGCGGGCAGCATGAGGAAGTCAGCTGTCAGTGTGGGGTCAGGAGCTGGAATGCAGAGCCGGGCTGGAGGGCAGCAGATCCAAGGCGGGGACACTTTGACCCAATGTACCGAGCTGAGCAAACATGCAACAGTTACCACTTTTAAAGCCAAACTGCATGGTAATTATAACCCTAATGCTAGAAACGGTGGTTGTTGTAAGCAGATGTGCAGCTACGCAGTGTGAAAAATTACCCATCCAGTCAACTGACTAACATGCAGCTCCTGCCTGAGGCTCCACCTGGGTTATTTGAGTCACTCGCTGCTCATGAAGCAGAGAAACAAGCCGAGGAAAGGCAGAAACCAAACACACCACCTTATGCTCACAAAATGTTAAAAAAATCTATTATTTAAAGGGCTGCCACAAACGATTAATTCAGTAATTGATTATTCTGATGATTAAATAATTATTCTAGCGATTAATCGGATAAAAAATATACATTCTACAGATTTTAGCCATTTAAGCCTTTTTTATACCATCTTATAAATACATCAAAATATACAAATAAACATATAATTCCTTTTTTAAAATAGGAAATACAATAACCTAAAATTCTTTAGTAAATCTGAACCGAGTGAAGCTAAAACTTTACAACTGAAAGAGTTTTGACAAAAACATATTTACAGACAAAATGCTAATTTTATATATTTTTGTACATTTTTGGCTTAAGTACTCCTCTGACTGTTCTGTCAGCAAATCGCCTTTTTTCAGTTTGTACAGTAAACGATTAATAGATTACTAAAGTAGTTGATGATTATTTCAATAACTGACTAAACATGACTAATTGTTTCAGTCCTATTTAAAATTAAATTAGCAGCCAGTTACTTCTGATCTGTAGTTTTTGACTTAATCTCTGCTTTGACTATGTTGGGGGTTTTTTCACCAAATGGCTGTTTTTGAGTCCAGTTAGCGATTTATCAATTCCTGAATTACAGTCACGACTGGTGACTCTTTTATGATGTTTTTATGACGTAAAGCACTTTAAACTGCCTTGTTGCTCAAACGTGCTATAGAAGTAAACTTGAATTGAGTTAATTCAGTATTTGATTAATCACAATTAATTGTTTCAGCCCCAAATCTTTGTTCACAAAAAACAAAACCCTGACTCGCTGTGCTGCATTCATGAGCAGGAGTGACTCTTTTCTCTTCGTCTGCCATGAATAAAATGCAGAGTCATCCTCCGCAGCGTGTTTTCCTGACAGATTTGAATGTGGCGGATCGGTGACTCGCTCCGCAGCGGAGCCTCGCATCACGTGGAAGTGTTGTGTCATTTCCCAGCACCATCTGGATCGCAGTCATGAGTCACCAGGCGCTGACACAAGCTTTTCCTAGCAGATTTCAACATTTTAACTGCAGGGTGGCTGGATCAGGATGTATTTTTAATTCACAAACTCAGGGAAGCAGCGTGATAGCAGCGCCGCCTGCAGATTCTGAAAACATCAAACAATGAAAGCAACGTTAGAAACTATAACTTTTTCATATTTTATTAAAGTTTAGCTTGTGAAGTGAAAGGAAAGTTATGCATGGTTTTCAGTTGTCAGTGGTCAGCACTGCTGCGTTTCAGCACTAATCCTTTTTCTTCTACTTCCCAATTTCTCTCTATTTTGCGCTGATCGATCACCTAAAATCCCCTGAAACACACCGAAGCCTGAAGCTGGATAAACACGATGAGCCTTTAGTTGTAGTTAGCTTAAACAGCCTCCAACCTCACATGACATTTCATGGCATGTCGCTGTTTGAATGCCGTCTGTTCCCTCGTTGTGTCGACGATACAGGCTCCTACGGTGGCCCTGAAGGTTCAACCACATCAACAAATCACTAAACACAGCTACAAATGGAAAAACGCAACAACATTAATTGTGTTAAGCACAATTAAGCATTAAGCACAATTACAATAGAAGTGAGAAACCCAAGAACTTGGCTTTAGAACCGGATATTGTTCTGACTAAGCAGTGAGTGTTGTGCTTAGTTAATGTTGTGTTTTCTTAATTTTCTTAAGAAAACCCTTAATTTTTAGTTTTTTACTTTGTTTTCTCAATTTGTAGTTGTGCTGCGTTAATGTCATTGCGTTTTTGAATATTTTGTGTTTAGTGATTTGCTGATGTGGTTTGGCCTTCAGGGCCACCGTAGTTTCCTGCCAGAGAGCGAATTCCTCCTGGTTTCATTCTTACCATGCAGTAAACATCTACTTGATGTTCACAGCATCAAGTCTGCTTCCTCTCATCCACTTTTGATGGAGTTTGGTTTTTAGCTCATACTCAAACTGTTTTTGTGTGTAAACTTTGTGACCGTTGTAATCTAATATGTTGTTTATTCTGTTGTCCTGCATGCTTGCCAGTGGATTATAAAGGTGGGAATGGCTGTTTAATTTCACCCTGCTCCTCTGTAAATAGTCGAACGGTTCTTGCCAGTAATGCAATAGGTGACCAGTGTAAGAGTAAGAAGCCCCTGTCCGCTGCCAAAGCCTGCATACCGCAGATCCTGCCCTCTAAGTTCAAGCCCAAGCTGCTGCCACCCGGTGGTGACACCCAGGACTGCAGGACCGATGCCGCCAGACAGCCCAAGTCTCACAGCTGCGAGGATATTTACCCAGGGCGCTTTGGTGAAGAGGAGGACCGGAGCGTCTCCCCTGCGGTGAGACGGAGCGCGTCCGGGTTCTCCAGCCTGTACCGCACCATGCATCACATCCAGCGGCCCAGTTCGGTCGGCTGCAGCCCGCACGGCAGCGTCCGCAGCCTCACCTCGCTGTTTGAGGCGGCCAAGAGCGATGCAGAGAAGTCTGTTGAGACAGTCGGACGGGACAACGTGTCGTCACGGGTCAGCGAGTTCGAAACGATGATCCAGCGGTCTGGCGCCGCCCCCAGCCGCTCGTCGTCGCTGTCCGCCCTGGACTCCGGGCGGAACCCCAGCCCGGACCGCGTGGTGTCCGCCGTGTCCGCTGAGGCACTCCTGACAACCGAAGCCACAACGACGGACGTTAGCGCTGCGGCAGAGGGCGGGAACTCCAGAGTTTCGTCTCCAGAGGACGAGGCGGCTTCGTCATCGGGGGATGGACAGGAAGTGGAGCAGATCCTCAGCGGATCCAAAACCCCTCCGCTCCACCACCACCACCACCACCACCTGCACCACCTGAACCATCCGCTCCTCCTCAAGCCCAGCAAATGCAAAGGCGCCTGCCCGGCCTCCTACACCCGCTTCACCACCATCCTGCGCCATGAGAGGCAGCAGGACAAACCGGCCGCTGCAGAGAGGAAGGCCATGCTGCCGGGAAACCTCTTCCTTATGGGCCCAGCGCCCTTCAGGTTACGGAAGAACCCGCAGCCGCACCAAACCCGACGGACACTGTTGGCCACCAGGGTGACGGCGGGCTCCCAGAGGCCCCTCATCCCGCGGCGGCTCTCCTCCCTGGAGGCCGTGGAGAAGCTGGAGGGCGGCGGGACGGAGCGGCTGAGTAACGGCCAGGTGTTTGACGCCAACGGGAACCTACTGGCAGCTCAACATAGAGGTCGTTACTCCATCCCTTTCACTGCTCTGTGGTCTCTCATTGATCTTCACCTTCCTCCTCCACAAAGCAACGCCACCGTCCTCTCATTTCCAGTCTGTGTGGTGTGTTCAAGTGACAGGGAACTGTCCATCTTCCATTTCCACTGTGAATGACAACTCTCATCCAGGAGTCTAGATTACGTAGAAAATTGCGATTTCGTCTAAATGCACTGCAGTCTAAAGGTGTTTGCACACCTGATACTTTGGTAGACTTGGTTAAATTGGGGATCAAAATTGCAACATTTACTACATTTTCAGCTGGTGCTGTTCTCTTTAACGCTACATTGTGTCAAACAAACCAAACTAATTAGAATATGCAGTTCTCCTCCTCGCCTGTAGGGGCGCTGCACTAAGAAAGGGTTTAGATTATTGGCCATTGCAGTGAAAAAGAGAACAGATTTAGATTTAGATTACAGTGAACATTTGGCCTAAACTATTTATTTATCCAAAGAAAACGCATTAATCTGATTAGCAGCGAAAACTATTAGGTTTGTTTTGGTGGTTTAGCACACAGGCTAATTTTTCTAGCCACACAATTAGCCTGTTTAGCTTAACATAGCTTACCTGTATGCGATGTATACAACTCTGTTTTTAGCACCATTATGCTAACTCTATTTAACGTATCAACTTAAAATCAAAATTATTGAACCCTTTATACACTGCAAATTGCAAACAAACCAATTTTCTCCTTTATGACGACTTTTTTGTGCAGTTCTCTTAGACTCCTTTTTTTTGGTGCTTTTTCTTGAGATTATTAAACACTAAATACCTCTGCTGTGGCCACGGCCTTTAGAGAGCTAAAGGCTGTAAAAGCATTACATCTGTACAAGTTATAGTTTACACTTAAATCTCTGTTGAAGATTGGCAAACACTTACCTGAAGTTCACCTGAAAAGCAAAAGCCAAACATTAAGAAAATAAAGAGAAAGCTGCTAAAACGCCTGGATTTTGTGACATAAATGATGATGAAATATCTTTTTGAAACTTTTCACCTGTAATGTGACTCAAACTGCATCTTTTAGGGAGGAAATACCAAAACAACTTGGGTTGTAGTTGTTTGTCACAGCCATACATTATAAAGTTCAGTGTCATCAGCAGAGAGTAGAGCTGGGCGACAGGCGTCAAAATAAAATCTCCAGTTTATTTCATACCAGATCCAGTTTCAATAGTTTTTCTTGCTCTCTTTTCTAAATAAGAAATTATAACTGACAGAAAAACATTGAATAAGTGGCTATTACTTCACTCACTGCTTCTGAGTTTTACATCTGAGTATTAAGGCACGGCTATGAGAATTGTTGTGAAATTATAAGAATATAGTCATAATATCATCAGATTAAAGACACAGTTTTACCAGAGGAACGTCTTAAAATTGCAAGAGAATTTAGTTTTAATAGAAAAAATGTTTGGAAAATAAATTTTTTGTTATTTTTTTTCTCCTAATGTTTCAATGTTAAGATTTTATTCTCGCATTATTACGAATGTATCCTTATAAGAAGAATTATCCTGCCTAATATTCCAAGAGAAGAAGCTGTTAAATAGGTTTGTGAAACAAGATGGCCGCCTTGGGTGTGCTGACATTAATCCAGAAAAGCAATGGTGGGGAAGAAAGTCCAAAAATGTAATTAATCGTTAATATTGATTTTTGACCTGGAGGTTTGAACATGTAATTGGCAAAAAAATGAACTCTGGTGAAGTTTGAATGCTGTGTGAACACCAAGCAGACCAGAGCCCACTCCAAAAACAGGAAGTGGTCTACAGCACAGGGCATTCTAGGTAAATACAACCAAAACAAACACAATAGTCTAGCGCTAACAGGAGGAATGACTTGTGGTTTTTTACCAAAGACAAAAGAGAAATCCTACAATAGCTAATATCTGACGCTACTCCAGTTTTGTTTACATTTGGTGAAGGAGGAAATTGCTCTTCGTGTCTTCTTCGTTTCCTCCAGTAGTTCTTGGTGCAGCGCCCCCACAGGTGAGGAGGGGAGCAGGATTTTCAATGAGTTTGGATTATCTGACTCAGGCCAGTGTGAAGGAGAACCACAGCAGCTGAAAATGTAGCAAATGCTGCAGATGAACACAATACCTCATGTGAAGCATGATAGTGGCAGTATTATGCTTTGGTGCTGGCTTTTACCGCTAGATAGCTGTAGCACAACATTGACACAAAGAACCCATTTAGCTAATCAGAATTAGCTTTTTGGCAAAGATTGAAGCACAAACAGTAAATTTAACTTTGGTTCCACTGGCTCACCGCATGCAGACATGAAGCAGTTGGGGTCAGAGGTTACAGTTAAGTTTTGAAATTACTTTTTTCTCTTTGTCATAGAAACCGGGCATCTTAGCAGAGATCTACAGGCTTTTTATATCCATTATAACCTTACATAACTGATGCATTTCTATATTAATTTTGGTTTTCCGTCATTTTTCACTTTTAGACACATCGTCCATCTTTACTTCCCAAACAGATTAGATATTTCCTGTTTGGGAATTGATAAATTAATTAAATAAATTTAAACTTAAAAAAAAATGTTGGTCACTCACCATCAATACTCTCATGATTTCATGTTGATTTTTTATTTTTTACTGGAGTTTACTGTAATTTTATATATTTTTTCCAGCATTTGGTCATTGTTTTCATCCTTGTCTGCATGCAGATGTTTTTTTTTGCAGTGCACCTTGTTTTTTGTGGTCATTTGATCTGTGCATGTTTATTATAGTATTTCCTTTCATTCAGTTGACTGGAATTGAGGAGGTGACTGCAACATTTTAGTTTGAAATTGCTGCCATGTGATGTAAAGTTAGTGATTAAATCACTTTGCTGTTTCTGTCAGACTCGTCCCCAGCTATCGGGGAAAGCCAGGATGAAGTGTTGAGGAAGCGTCATGGGGACAAAGAGGTGAATTCATCGCTAAAATGTGTGCAGATTTTTTAGAAATTAGCAACAGAAATGCAGCTTTCTGATTTGTTTTCCTGACAGAAAATCCTGGAGGAGCAGCGGCGGCTGAAGCGGGAACAGGAAGAGGCCGACATCGCGGCCCGGAGGCACACGGGGATTGTGCCGACGCACCACCAGTTCATCACCAACGAGCGCTTCGGAGACCTGCTCAACATCACAGATAACGCCGAGAAACGGAAATCAGGCGTCGAGGTACAACGCAGAGTCGAGTCTTATCACCGCTGCAGGCAGGAAGACGGAGGAGGGGGACTTTCTGCACACTGAAAAATAAATATTTCTGTCTAGTTTTCAGTGAAAATATCTTAGCACTCCTGAAATAAGACAAAACTAATGTAACAGTAAATTTTCAGGAATATAGAAGTTTGTTTTAAGTCAATAATTCTTTAATATTGATGAAAAACTAAAAGTTCCACTGGCAGATTAGTCAACTGTCCCTGCGCCGTTACCTAGCAACGCCAGCCCAGCCCGTTACCTAGCAACACCAGCCCAGCCCGTTACCAAGCAACCGAGTTCTAGCTCTGCCAGCAGAATGTCACTTAACAAGACATTTTTCAAAATAACAGAAACTGAAGTTGAGAAAACATTTTTGTGAACTGAAATAAATAAAATAAAAACCATAATTCACTAGGACTATATTGTGCGTTTATAAAATTAACTTAAACTGAAAATCGTTTTTGTGTTTATGGAATCTGTTTATTTGTCTTTTGAACTGATGTGAAATTTATTTTTTCCCCCAACACAAGCAATTTACGTCACCTGAAAAAAATCCAGGTTTTCCAAAAAAATTAATCTTCAAAAATTTGATAAATTGATCAAATTGATTTATCGCCCAACCTCCATTGAATTCTGCTGCTCCTAATCAATTTTAAGAATTTAAGAATATTTTATCCAAGGAAAAACATAATTTTCTGGAAAAAAAGAATGACACAAAAAGGAATTTTGATTCTGATAACCTCAGAAAATATATAAGTTTTAATATCATGAATTTAATAATTGAAAATAATCTTTTTTTCACGCAAATTTTAAATAGCAAAGAGTACCTGAGTTTTTTCTTCTAAGTATCTGATGTTAATATAAAAATTTGAGTGTATTTGGTGGAAATTTACTCCACTTTACTTTCTGTTTTCAGTCAGAACTGAAAATAAAAGCATATGAAGCTCACAACACGACCCAGGAAGATCTTCTTTTACTGAGTGCCATTTAAGAGCCAGAAAGAACAATCCAATTAAAATGTGCTGGAATTTTATTGATAAATTAATGATGTTGCTCGTGATTTTATCCAGAAAACTGAAAAGTTTCATTTCTACACAGAGAACTCCAGCCATGGCGCGCTTTGACTTCAGAGCAGAAAGCCTAAAGTAAGTGAAAATCATCAGAATAATGATAATAGTCAGTCGTTTTTCAAAACTTTAAACTAATAAAGTTTGCTGTTTGGGTTTTTCAGGGAATTACCGTTTCAAAAGGGGGATATTGTGTACATAATCCGACAAGTTGATCAGAACTGGTATGAAGGCGAACATCATGGAAGAGTCGGCATTTTCCCACGAAGTTACGTTGAGGTTGGTTCAGTCGGCTAAGAAACCAGAAACTGTTTGCTGCATTTCTGTTCATTATGCAGAGGGCTCCACTTCTGCTTTTCAAAGATGTACCGTTGCATAATTGTGCATCTGTTTGCTGACTTTTAGCAAAGAATGTACTGAACATGTTTTGTGTCGCCCATCCTAACATACAATTAATCACCTTTAATGGTTTTATGCTGCAGCTCCTGCCTCCGACAGAGAAAGCCCAGCCAAAGAAAAGCGCCCCGGTCCAGGTTCTGGAGTACGGAGAAGCGGTCGCCCGCTTCAACTTTAAGGGAGACACAGTGGTGGAGATGTCCTTCCGGAAGGTGAATCATCTGTCTGTGGTGATGATAATACTACTGAAGCAGAACCGTTCTGACCCGACCTGGTGGTTCTGCAGGGCGAGCGGATCACGCTGATCCGCAGAGTGGATGAGAACTGGTACGAGGGGAAAATCCCCGGCACCAATCGGCAGGGCATCTTCCCTGTCACCTACGTGGAAGTGCACAAGCGGCCGCGCGTGAAGAACGGCGTGGACTACCCGGACCCGCCGGTCAGCCACTCGCCACAGCGCAGCACCAACGCCTCGCCGCAGGTCAGCGCCGTTATCTGGGTCGTGCTTAAGACTGGGCGATAAATTCATTGTTAACATGATAATATTTGAAAAATCTGGATTTTTTTCCACCAACGCTCTCTGTGGGTTTCCATGGTCCAGGGCGGCCATCTTGTTTGACAAGCGTGTTTTAAAACTTCTGTTTATTTGGATTCTGAATTCAAGGAAACTATACAACAAAATATTACAGCCAAGCTAAAATTGTTCTTTTATTATGCAAATAAAGTCATATTTTTCCAAAAATAAAGTCGGAATATTAGGAGGATGAAGTCGTAATTTTATGTGAAAAATGCCAAAAAATCAAAATGAGAAATTTGGAGAATAAACCTGTCATAATAAGCAATTAATAGCATGATAAAATAAAATTAGATTAATAATTTCCACTCTGACGATTCGCATTTTTTGAACTAAAATTTTATTTACAGAGACTTCTTAATCCGTTTTATTTATAGCTTCAGTTGTGTGTGAGTTTTATTTCTATTTTCTTTATTATTTTTAGTTGTTTTGTTTATTTATTTTGGACATAAAAAAAAAACTTCCAGTTCCAATATTAAGTACTCGTCACCAAATTAAGATTTATTAGTTTTTGAAAAATTTACTTGCATTATTATTACTTGAAAATAGTCTGGCAGTATTTCAGATATTTAAAACTAAAAAGCGAATCAATAATTATTGATATCAACTGATATGAAACACTTATATCATGATACTTTTCTCAGTAATATCGTCAAGCCCTACTAATACTATGACTTTATTCTTGTAATTAAACAAATATTCTTGTAGCCTGGCCTTAATACTGACAGACAGACAGACAGACATCAAACACTTAAAGCAAAAATCCACTTTTTGAAAATATTTTCTCATTCCCAATTTCTTTTTTAGGAAAACATTTGAAAGAAAATTGAGATTTAGTTTTTAACTTGCCCAGCTCTCGTTATGTCCCTCTGTGTTCACTTCATCTCTGTTTTGTTGTTTTGGTGAATTTTTCTCATCCTTTATTTCCCGCTCTGCTCCCTCCATCTTGTGTAAAAAGCTGTATCGTAACCGCCTCACCACCTCCCCCCTGCCGCTGCCCCGCTCCCCTCGCCGCTCCGTCTCGCCCGAGGTCCACGCCGTCTCCTCCGAGTGGATCTCCCTCACCGTGGGTGGTGGCAGCCCCCCTGCCGCCCCAACACCCCCCCTGCCGCCGCCGCCCACCGTCTCCTACCGCTGGGGCGAGTACCTGCCCCCGCCGTACTCCGCCAGCCCCGTGCCCTACGTCTCCCCCATGGCGTCGCCCTCCGCCTCCCCGCTGCCGCCGCCGCACCCGCCCAGGCCCGGCTCGGCCACGCCCTTCCTCACCTTCACTCCACCGCAGGGGGAGGACTTCCTGTCGCGCAGCGTGAGCCCCAGCGGCGGGCCAGTGCTTGAAGGCTGGCTGAGCGAGGTGGAGAGCGCGGAGGGGGAGCGGGGCCGGGCGGCCCGGGGCAGCAGACAGAGTAGCCCTGCAGAGGTACCACCTGCATGGTGTGTGGTGTTCACTGCAAAACGACCTTTGACCTCCCTAGAGTAGCTGTGGATGTGGTTCTGATGTGTGCTCATCACTTTTGCAGCGCCTTGGAAAAGTATTCACAACCTCTAAACCCAGTGGTGTCCAAATATGTTGCCATGAGAACCAAATCATTCATGCTACAAAAGGAATGCTGTGCTGCAGCATTTTAGGCAATAAAATATGTATTTTCTTATTCAGAAAAGGAATTGAATTGATAATATGCACTTTTGATGTATTTCTAATATTACATAAACAAAACTTAAGTGAGTCAAAGAAAAATCTGCAAAAACAGATTGCAGATTTAATATTTAACTGAATATTAAGATAGTTGTTAGTTGCAGTCCTAACTACAATTACAAATCTTACGTAGCTTAAATTAGAGACTGGAAGAAAAAGAGGGTCATTCTTCGTGTCATTTACAATATTACAGAACAGGAGCATCTTTACGTAGGTACTCCAGACTCCCCCTAGTGGTTTGGAGGACTTCCTATTGTGGAGCAAGTTTGCAGCCTTCCATACTTCCTGTTCTTTTCGCTATTTGCATCTTTTTTTTGTAATTACAAGATTTTGCTTCTATTTTCTGTTTCCAACATTTTTATTGCATTTGTTTTGCCGTTTGCACTATTAAAAAACAATTCATAATTTTCCCTTCCATTCCTCAAAACTGCTCTGTTTTGTGTTTTGTCACGTAAAACCTCAAATGAAGCTGAAAAACTGAATTTGATGATTTTTAACGTGATAAAATGTGGAAAAGTTTTAGGGGTGTGCATAATTTTTCAAGGCACTGTGGGTTTGACCTGTAGCTGCACAGAGTCCTGCTGGTCTTCGCAGAAGATCGAGGCTGTAGCGCAAAGCATGCTGTTGTGTGTTCACTAACATTCAGTGGTTTTGCGGTGTTTGTGTGCCTGCATTTCATAGCTGTGAAAGACTTTCAGGATTAGAAGAAAAGTTCCAGTTCAACTCCTGGCATGAGGATATGAAAATTACGACCAGTTGAGATCGTTAAAGATAGTTTTGCCAAGACAAGCTATTAGAGACTGACGCTAACAGGAAATGCTAACTACTTCCTGTGCATCGATAGCTTAGCTGCTACTGGACTTTGGAAGTTTAGTCAGGTGACCATTTATAGGTTTCATGTGTGTTAATTAGAGATGTAGACAATTAATCAACTTATGATTAATTGTGTAATAATGGTTTATTAGCTTAAAATTAGTTCCAGTCGACTCACTAAGAACGTCCGCTTCGACCTTCTTTTAGTGTTGTAGTTTGGCCTTCATCCAGCAGAGGGCGCCTCTTGTCATCCTGAAGCCGGGAGTCCGTTGATACAGACACTACCATAGACATTAGCTGTGTCCGAATTCAGGGTCTGCATCCTTCGAAGGACTGGGCTACGTAGGACGGGTCCTTCGAAGGCCGGGAATAAACTAAGACCGGAAGAAAAATATCTGTGGATTCGGACAGATCTACCCTTCACCAACTGTCCCCGCCCCCACCTCAGCGTAACTCATGTTCCCAAGCAACGGTGACAGCGTGAAGCAGAGAGCGGAGAAGAAAAAAAAAAACAAAAAAACAAACCAACTGAGCCGAAGTTTGTTTTTCAGTCATGTATTACTGATTTCTATATTATTCTTCAAC
>NW_006800140.1:451361-508610 GCF_000485575.1 Poecilia formosa
GTTGAAGAATAATATAGAAATCAGTAATACATGACTGAAAAACAAACTTCGGCTCAGTTGGTTTGTTTTTTTGTTTTTTTTTTTCTTCTCCGCTCTCTGGTTCACGCTGTCACGGTTGCTTGGCAACATGAGATACACTGAGGTGGGGGCGGGGACAGTTGGTGAAGGGTAGATCTGTCCGAATCCACAGATATTTTTCTTCCGGTCTTAGTTTATTCCCGGCCTTCGAAGGACCCGTCCTACGTAGACCAGTCCTTCGAAGGATGCAGACCCTGAATTCGGACACAGCTATTATGTCTATGGACACTACGATGTCAGCGGAACCGGAACTGGGAACGGTCCGATGTGGGATGAAAAATGCACTCGATGGGGTTCTGTTTTTAAATATAAACCATAAGTTCCTTAAGATTCACATTAATAGCACTTTATTAAGTCCAGCTGAAACTTTTCATTGAGAAACTGATATGTTACAAAGTTGAGGATGTGATGACGGAAAAGCGGTGAATTTAACGGAGAAAAATTTTAACGCGATGAGGAGAAAAACATGGCGTCAAAAACCAAGATTGATTTTGAGGTCTTTCGTGAGTTAATCCATTTAATCGAGCGATTTATGTGAATAAATCTGCCGTGAGGTTGACAGGGGGTTCGGACAGGTTTCAGCTCAGTCATCTAAACTTTTATTAAAAGACGTTGGTGGTGTGTGTGTGTGTGTGTTGCAGTTTGTGAAGAACGAGGCCGACCATCTGGGACGGATCTCCAGGAGCCCCGTGATGCCGTACGACATCCAGGAGAACAACAACGTTAACTCATTTGCGGTAAGAAAATCTCACTTTGAGCAAAACGCCGTTAAACTCACTTCATCTTTAACTTCCATTATGTGTAAAGTTGTGCCTCATGACAACAAACAATTCATCCAGAAAAGTTTGACATTTAGGGAAACTCTTGATTTGTTTTCTTCCTAAGCGTCAAAAACCATCCTTCAGATTACAGATGACTAATAAAATTAAACAACTTTACGTTTTTAAACATATGCTGCACACTAAAGCATGTCCTAGCTAATAGATGTAAAAAAATTAAAAAAAAAAAGTGTATGGAAGCCCATATATCCCATGAAAGAAAAATTAAAATCCCAAAAGTAATTTTGACTTAAAAAAAAGACTTTAAAAGACATTATAATTTTATGTCTCATAATTATTGCTTTGCTTTTCAAAATTGTGACTCTGAAAGACAGAATTATGACTTTGAATCTCATAATTATGATTTATATCTTATAATTATGATTTTACTGACATTATAATTATGACTTTGTATCTCATAACTTATCTTATAATTATGACTTTTAAAGCCCAAATTAAAATTTTGAAAGTTACAATTATTTCTTTCTGGCTCGTAATCATGACTGAATCTTTGTGCTGCTTCCTGTGTCTGTGTCCAATATATTAACCTGGAGGCTGCATGAGGCTTCTGGATGTTCGAGCAATATGTTGTTATGTGTATAATTTTAAAGTTATAGAATTCAGAGGAGCAGCTGACAAAAATTGCCCTTCAAAACAATATTAATAATCAGAATGGAAATTAATGAGCTCATTTTAATTCATTATGCGACTAATTGAATTATTGCTTATTCCACTTAGGTGGAAGCTAGTGGTTGATGCTAATAAATGAACAAATAAACTGTATATTTGATATAAAACAGTTTATGTGACTCTTAGGAAGAAAATGAATTACTGTCTTAAAGGGGCAGCATTATGTAAAATTGACTTTTTTCAGCTTTCCATGGTGTTAACATGTTTTTCCCGCGTCACAAACAAACCTGGAGTGTTGCTTTGAGTCTTTCATGCACATTTCAGAAATCCTTTAATCTCCATGAAACCATTCAGTGGTGCAAAACGCCAGGTTGGACTTAGCGCCGCCCTCGAGGAAGTCATAATTTTAGCTTTCAAAGTTATTATTATGAAATACTCAAGCAACCTTCCTTAGATAAACAAAGTGACTTTCTTCAAAATTTACTTCAAAAGTCAAAATTATTACTTTCCATCTCATTTATTATAATTTTTATCTTATAATTATGACTTTGAAAGCTAAAATTATGATTTTGAAAGTTACATTTATTTCTTTCTAGCTCATAATTGGGGGTTTTCAAGCTTCCACTTTACAGAGCAGTCCTTTCCCCAGTCAGCTCCTTCAGACTAGCCAGCAGCAATTAGCAGACACCTGCTGAGCTCATTATAGAAGCTACTTCTCAGTAAAATCCTGGTAAAAACGTTATTAAAGGGTTAATAGAGGAGCAGCGTGATAACTTCCTGAAGGAGGAGTCTCAGAAAGAGAAGGAGTTTTTAAGTCAAATTTTAAATAACATTTTTATGACAACTGAAGGTTGCTTTGATTGTGCTATAAACTTATTTGTGCCTGGTAAACAAAACTGGCATTATGTGCCTGGAAAACATAGTACTGTCCCTTTAAACGTCTATCTGTGGCCACCTGCTTCCCTTTAAGTCTGCATGCTCACACTGACTAATATCCTGTAACGATGAACTAACGGTCTCATGTTTCCTGTCTCCATGCTCCCACTCTGGTGTTTCATTCCTCTCCTCCTGGGCTTCACCAACATCTCTACTTTTTCTTCTGGCTTTGAATGGATTACTCCCGTATTCCCCATTTTTTCCTGCCTTTGCTTCGTACCGGACCCCCCTCCCCCACCTCTTTCTAACTCCTTAAACCTCCCCCTGACCTCGGCCTCCTCCGGGACTCTTGTATGTCTCTCTGGCGACTCCTGCTCCCACCAGGAGGCAGTGTGTAATGAGATCTTGAATATTGCTGAGACCTCAGTGAGGTACTGCAGCACCCTGTCCCACCACCATAATGACTCTCTCCATAGACTGCACCCCCACCCCAGTAAACCATGTCTCATCATTTCCCAGCAACCCCAGTCCCACAGCAGCAGCCCGGAGCCGAGCCGTCTCAGCTGTGGAATGTGAGTGACATTTATTTACAGTTTCACTTTTTTGTTTTTTATTTTTGCGATTCAGCTGAAGCCCCTCCCCCTCCTTTCATTAGACGTAGCCGGTCTGCTGGTTTTAACAAAGTGCTCTCTGTGTCGCCGCTGCAGTTTCCAGGCTTTGTACAGTTATGTGCCTCAGAATGACGACGAGCTGGAGCTGCAGGAGGGAGATCTCGTCAGTGTCATGGAAAAATGCGATGACGGCTGGTTTGTCGGTACGTCCTGCAGGACATTAATCCATACAGGGTTTCTGCACAATGACAGCACAGGCTTGCAGACACTGTAGCACATGGCAAGCCATTTTAACATAAAATCAGCCTGTCGCAATAAATCAGTCACATGAAATTTCCATTTGCACGATGTATTGCTTTTCTCTTTTTCTACCAAAAACTAGATGATAAAAGTCTTCAGTCTGGTGTTTTGGTCTCAACTAGACATTTTTTGAAGGACAATTTTGATTAGAGAGACTTCATGATTCATTTATTTGTTGTTTGTTGTTTTGTTTATTTATTTTTAATATTTAAAAAGTCTTCCTGTTCCAGTGATAAATATTAATTAAAATTTAAAGTTTATTGGTCTTTGAAAATGTGTACCAGATTACCATTACATTCCTTCAGTTCTCTCAAAACAATATTATCATTTATCACAATAACTTCTGGGATGATTTATCATCCAGCTAAATTTGTTATCGTGACCGTCTTATCTGTAATCACATTCTACAAATCTAAAAATGAGATGAGTAACTAGTAATTATTGTGATTAATATTGTGGTTTGAAACCATTTTCAAGTAACATATTAATAAGGGCGTATTAATGCAAGGTCGACCAATAAACTTTGATTTAATAATAAAACACTAATACAGGAATTGGAAGAAAATAAAATAAGCTTGTAGAAAATTCAATTCAATGAGTGTTTTCTGGATGGTAATTCAACAATAAAACAACCGTCTTTTCCAGTAGCCATTGTACGGGACATAAAGCCATAAAACCAGCTGACCAAACGTGCTGGAACTCTGCTAAGGTTGCTAGGTAACGGGATGGGGTAGCTGGCTGAGGGACACCTCATCATTACTGACTTGTAATGTTGCACTCAAAAAGGTTTTGGAAACATTAACTTATTGCCAAAAAAGCTGGCTATTTTTTTAAGTGCTTGAGTTTTTTAGAAGCAGTAGAAACCCAAATGGAAGTAGAAAAGGTACAAAATGTGAGTTTTGGATAATTGGTCTCCTTTAATGGTAAATTTAACCTCATTTATACTAGTCAGAATGTAATAAAGAGATATCTTTATTTACCATTACATCTAGTCATGAACCAGTTTCAGATATCTGCAATGTAAGTGTAGTGAAATTGATTTTATGTTAAAATGGCCTGCCATACACAGCATGCATGAAGCCTCCTGCAGAGGGAGGACCATGCGTCGCTGGGTCACATTGCTCCATATAGAGTTTCTAATGGATGACAGCGTAACTTTCTCTGCAGCACAATCCCGTCACTTACTCCCGTTTTCCTGTTTTCCTCCACAGGCACATCAAAGAGGACAAAACAGTTTGGGACTTTCCCTGGGAATTACGTGAAGGAAGTGAAACTGTAACGATATCTAATCTGCCTGTAACACACGGTTGCCTGTCAAGCTTGGGGAAGTTATTACTACTGCGCATTGGCTGCTGGGTAGAACAGTCATCTGGCCAGGCGAATACGTTCGTCTGGGTAAGTGATCAGTGCGGCCGGGGGGATGTGGAAGGACGGCGGAGGGGACGGCGCTCTCTCCACCCAAACCGCCATCACACGTTACTCACTTCTGGGCAGAATCCATCCGTCTCCAACATGTGGGGATTACGTCACTCGAATTAGCTGGTGTTGCACAGATTATAGCTTCCAGTACGTCCGTGTGTTTATGTAGCACCTGGTCTAGATCACCACATCACAGTGGATCTTATTACCGAAGAAGGACTGTGGAGGAGGGAAAAACGTCATTTTTTGTGGAGCCACCTTTCGGGATCAGAGGTGCGAATCATCAATCATGGATCTTCTTAATTCAAAAATATCTAATTTACTTCCCAGATGTGAAATTTTGTCTGTCAAACAGACTTTTCCCCTTTTATTCTGATTGAAGAAAACAATCATTTTGAGTTTAAAGGGCATATATCATTATTATTAAAGATGACCTATAATGCTTCCTTGAACAGGTTATGGTCGGTCTATGGCCTAAACAAAACATGTTCATTTCATTTTTTGCACAAATCATTCTGAGATGATGAGATTTTAGTCTGCCCAGTTTCAGAATGAGCTGTTTTAGGGCTCTGTCACTTTAAATCCATATAAGCTGCAGCTGGTCACCCCTCCCAACAAATCCACGTACTGCTGCAAACAGATGCGTCATTTTACAACCACACTTCTTTGAAAAGCAGAAGTGAAGCCTCCTGCACAACCAACAAGATTGCATCAACGTTTGCATCAAGTGGCTTCAGACGCTGATGAAGAACAGATGTTGCAGTTACTGGTAAAAAAAATTGTTCCAGCCTGATGAACTTGGTGGTCTGGCTGTCGACTGCTAGCAGCTCGAGCTGCGTGTCAACTTTAAATAATTTCTGAATTTCAATCAAATTTTTCTATGATAGGATATCTTTGTGGCAAACATGCTGACTCCATCCTCTTTCCACATATTTGCCTTAAAACATGGAAGCCAAACATTTTCATTTTTGGCCACATCTAGATCATGAATGTCTTAGAAAGACCAGTTGTTGCAGAATGTATTAATAAAACTAACCGTTAAACTGTTGAAACTTATCTACACTTAATTAGTCCTTCATAAAATGTAACATTTTTTAACTTCTTTTCACACTCATGTAATTTGGTCGTATACATGATTTGTTTTTTGATTAATTAAATGTTTAAGTACACAACTGGTATCTTAAAGTTCAATTTATGTGGCTCTCTGCAGTCTAGAGGGCCACATAAATGGTCACAGTGGCCGGATTTGGCCCGCGGGCCGCAAGTTTAATACCTGTGCCTTAAAATGTTCATTTTTTGTCAAGGAAACAAAAGATTTATGTGCAGAAAACACATTATCTACAGTAACTAAAATACATTATCCAAATATGGTTGTGCCTTCCTGTTTTAGGGGGCGTGGCCTGAAAAGCTCTTTTGTTTCAAAAAATTATTCACTTTGGAAACAAACAGAAGGTGAGGTACTTTAAATATTGAGTTTTCTGCCTCTTCAATATGATGATATTTGCCCTTTAACCGTCTGTAATGTTAGCGACCCCTGCTGGAGCTGGTCTGATTTTGCTTCTTTTTTTTTTTCTTTTATTTCACCATAAATTCAGTGTTGTTGTTTTTTAGGGGAATGTTAAAGCTGTTACACCTCTGTGTAATCCTAACGCTTCAGATACCGCTTCAGTATTGCCTTGTTTTGTTTTCCAACCAAACGTTCTTCTTGATGCAGCCGGGTGCATGTGTAGACACAACAAGCTTATTTAAAATGCTATATTTAGGCCTGAGCAGCGAAAGCGCTGCGAAGGCCTATTGTTTTTTATATTGTTTCTGTAGCAAACACAATCCAGGACACATGGACTGTGATGCATGTTCTCTACATGTGAAGCTCGCGCTTTCAATTTGATTTGATTTGATTTAAGTGATGCCTTTAAGGTAGCTAGTGAGCCAACGCCTTCAGCACAACTACCAGACGGGTGTGGTAGCACTTAACTTCCTGTTTGTCCCCAGCTAAAAAGATAAAAGCAGATTGATCTGATGACCTACACTGCAAATCACGATACTTTTGGTTTAGTTTCTAGTGAAAATCTATTAATACACTTAAAAATAATACAAAACTAACTTAGAGGTAACTTTTTAGAACGATATAGGAGCTTGTTTTAAGTTAACAATTCCTTAATATTAAAGAAAAAGTTAGTTCCACTGACAGCTGGCTCTGTGCCGTTACCTAGCAACGCCAGTCAAGCATAGCCTGTCGCCTAGCAACCCAGTTCTACTTCCACTGGCAGATCATTTCATGTGTAACAATACATTTTTCCAATAAGTGAACTAATCTGCCAGGAAAACTAGCACTTTTTTATTAACATTTAGTTATTTTCTTAAAACCAGCTCCTATATATTGCTGAAAAGTTACTTGTAAGTCATTTTTATCTTATTTTAAGTGTACTAAGATATTTCCACTAGGAAATATTTTGTGTTTTTGCAGAGTACTGCTATTTAGTTTTAGTCCAGGAATGTGATTTTTACTGATTCTTGTAGAAGTTTTAACCACATCCTCTGTGATCAGATTGTATCCACACACATGAGGCCTTCTGAAAACGAGCACGTGTTTGTTTTTCGTTCTGTAAATGTTCTGCATGCACTGTAAAATCAAACTGGAGCATGAAATCCCATCTCAACCCAATTCATCTTCCCACAGAGGTGGTGACGGGGTTTCACTTTAGATCCTCTGAAAGCATCAGAGCCGTCTTCCTGTGTGAGAAACGCCACATCCCAGAGTTAAGCTACCTACAAAAACAAGGATCATTATTGATCTTTTTTTTTTTGGTGTTTTCTTTAGGATCGGTCTTGTTTTTGTCTGTCTCAGCTCTGTGCATGTTAGTCCTGAACAGATCTGCCGCATTGTTCTGCAGATACCTGTAGAGCTTGTTATGACCTGCACAGAGCAGCATGACGCTGTAGTTTGAGGGTTATTTGCTAAACAGGTATTTTTACGCTGCTTTGGTGCATATCAGGGCTCTGTGCAAAGATTATAATAATCATTTCTCAATTACAGCATAGCAGACCATCAGTTGTTATCCCTTTGTACAGTGCCTTGAAAAGTATTCATACTCATACTTTTTTTTTTTTACATTTTGTCAACTTCCAGTTACAAACTTCATTTTGTTTTACTAGGATTTAATGAAAGATCAACACAAATAATTACGGCATAATTGCAGCTTACATATGAAAACTATGAGGCAGCATTCACACAGCAGAATGCGACGCAAATTGGATCTCTGTGCATATCTGACTTTTTCCACAGCAGTGTGAATGGCCCAAATGTATGGAAGAGGATTAGCCAGGAAAAAAATTTTTAATAAAATTTTGACTTTTAACTCATAATTTTGGTTCTGTGTCAATCTGCGTCAAATTCCAAATAATCAAATATTCTTAGGTGTATGTTAATTATGTTGTTAGCTCATGAAAGTAATCACATAAGTGTTTATTCCTTGTAGTTGGATTTGTAAACCTGCTCTTTGTCCTCACTGAAAGCCTGTCAGATTTAATTGGCATGTTTGAGTTTTAAGACGAGATTTTCTGCATGGTGCATAAACAATTTAAATTATTCCGATTCAGAGAAAAAGAAGCCAGAATTTTAAAAAAATTGTATTACTTTTTTTTTTCCAGTCACCCTAATCCTGTTCTGTACAACTGCGGTCCTTTCATTCAAAAACATAAAAAAAACCCATCAGATTTGTGCTACTTCATATGTGGAACTAAACTGTATTAGTTTTCAAAACATAACCTAATTTTTGCACATTCTTCTTTACAAAATATCTCCAGCTCACTTTGAATGGTCTTTCAAAAAAGATTCTCAAATGGATGCAAGTCTAGACTTTGACTAGGCCATTCTAACACATCTGTATGCTTTGATCCATCTTATAGTTACTTTGGCTGCTGAAGATGAACCTCCACCCCAGTCTAACGTCTTCTACAGTCTCAAGCTTTTTATTTTTTCCATGATTTCTTTGTTTTTACTGACTACTGCTCTCCGTCTGCAGTGTGTCTTACTGTTTTTATTTTATTTTTCCCTGATGTGTCCTCTGTGAGATCTTGTTGTTGTAAACCTCTCCGTTATTTCCTGACCTGTCTGCTGTGTCTGTCTTCCTGTCGCTTTCTGTTCACTAACGTTCCCAGACAACGTCACAACAGTTGGAATTTGTACTGACATTAAATACAATCATTAAACATGATTTTTATTTATTCCACTCCACAAAAACAGAAAATCTTGTGATGTAATAAGTAATCTTGATCGAGTTTCTAGTGCAAATATCACTTGAAATAAAACTAAACTAACCTGTAACTTCTCAGCAAGAAACAGCAGCTTGTTTTAAGTCAGTTATTTCTAAATGTGGATTTAAAAAAGTTCTAGTTCCACTAGCAGATTATTTCACATATTTCACAATCCACTGGCCTTGTGCCGTTACCTAGCAACGACAGCCAAGCCCGACCCGTTACCTAGCAACCCAATTCTAGTTCCACTAGTAGAATATTTCACTTACACCATGACATTTTTCCCATGTTATAAGTGAAGTAATCTGCCAGTGGAAATAGTAATTTTTCATAAATTTAAAGGAATTATTTACTTAAAACAAACTCCTATATCTCGCTGAAAAGTAACTTCTAAGTTAGTTTTGTCTTATTCCATATTTGCACAGGAAACTAGACCAAACTGAATTGGTAAGATTCTGTTTTCGCAGAAAAATTTGTGTTGATCACATAAAATCCCAATTGTTTTTATTAAAGTTTGTGCTTCTGATGTGACAAAATGTGAAAAAGCAAAAATACTTTAGATAGAAATCAGATGAAGGAAATATGGCATGTAAATGAAGTTTGATTTGTCATCAGAACAATCAGTGTTCCCATTTCTTTGGGGTTTAATTCAGTTTTTTCCCTCCGACTGCTTTGCCAACATAGCTCGAGTATTTCCTCAGCTAGTTTGTGATGATACGCTGCACTGTGGGTTTGCACTGATATAACGTTCATGTTTTTTCACCACAGAGGCCTCCACGACATGTTTGTTCCTCTATAACCTCAGCTTCACATCAACGTGTCTGGCTGGTTGAGAGTGTGACAACTTGTAGCTTTGTAAACTTCCATTATATATATTAAATAAGAGATTTTTTTAACACCCAATGTAAAAACGAGTCAGTCGGAAATACTTACTGCAGTGTTTTGTGCTCTATTGTGCTCCATACAGCATCAGGGAGTGAATGAGTGTTTGCAGATATGAATGTGATGCAGGCAGCGTTGTCCAAACTTCATCCTAAATGAGAAAAGGAAATGTTGTAAATATGTAAAATAGAGCAAATAGACTGTAAACGGCAGGAGGTTCAGATTGTTCTCTCTTGTCACTCGGATTATTTACCATGGAGGGTTTGAGGCAAAGCACAGAAGGTTTCACATGTTTTCACGTTCGCTGCCATTTGTGAGCATCACGATGATTTACAAAATTCTGCCTCATTAGCTGCGTTTCCGTTACAAATGTGCGCAAAACTTCGTTAATATTCCGCTAATGTCGAATAAAACAGTTTCGTAATTGCAGTGTTTCCATTTAATAAGAAACGGAATTAAAATCTCACGTGAATACGTTTGTACACGCGATAAATCATTAAAACATGCGGTGCCGCGATCCTCCAACTACTTCCTGTTTTTTTTTTTTTCTTTTCTTCTTCGTGGTCTGTGCCAGTGACAACATCCGGTTGTTGATCATGTGACTCGTTTGACAGGAAGATATTGTTTCTATAGCGGTTTTGCAAATAAAACCAATTTTGATATGTCCAAAAAGCACCTCCTCCTAGCGATAAAACTTATTTTTTATTATTGCACAATTAAATAGTGAATGGAAACGCAGCTACTGACATTTTTAAATTTTGATTTACTGAAATGTATCGGGTCATAATTCAGTGTAACAACGGTCTGTTTGTTACCGAACCAGAACCAGTACCTAAGAGTGTGACACAGAAATAACGATTAACAATTGAAATAATTGGGCTGGTTTGATGAGATGCACAACCTGCAACAGGTTTGGTTTGTTTGCTTCGTTTTGCAGTGATGTTAGATTAACAATATTAAAATAAAGATACCATACACGGCTGTGACTTCGGTATTATGCAATATTTAATAAACAATTTAAAATATTATGTGTCTTGTTGCATTGTTTATCACTTTAGTTATCGACAATAACTGGAATCTGTCTAGGAGAGCAGATATTGAAAACAATGCATCTGCTTTTTGACGTAACCAAAGCCGGCCCAAGTAATAAGTCAAATAAGCAAGAAAACAGAAGAATAGATTATACATAAGAATCCAGAAATCTTACTCAAGAGTAGCAGTACTTCATAATTAAATTAATCAAATAAAAGTAAAAAAGTACAGCAAAGTATTTTTCCCCCCTTTTTTTTCCAAAAAAAGTTATTCAGGTAAAGATAGTTGAGTAAATATATAGTTACTACATAACTCTGGCTAATGGGAAATATGAAACCTGTAGGGTGAATTGACACAGTTTTAGTCCGGCTGTGGTTGTAACAATCAGTACCACCTTTACTCTCCTGCAGGATCTGATCGTTAGCAGCAGAGGGGCAGAAGTTTAAACCCCGCATGCAAAGCAGAGAGAGGGCGTGTTTCATTCAGACTGGCCGCTTTCAGCGCGCAGCTCCTGGCTGGAGTTCAGGTCTTGGGAGCGGCACATTCCACATCCTGGGATTTTAGCTCTACCATAAATGGTAAGCTTGCACATAACAGAGTGACGTAAAGGCAGAGCCGACATCCCCTTGAAACAAATAGCTGAGCTCAGATGAGAGGGGCGGAATGTGAAGAGGGGTCTCTCTGCTCTGCCTTTAAGAACTTTTATCAGCTCCAAAGGGAAAAAAGTTAGATACTTTCAGCAAATTGTGTTTATAAGGATGCTTAAGTATGTTTTAATATGTGGAAACTCAGAAATGTCAAAAATGTGCTTTCAGGTTATGTCAAAAATAAACAAGAAAACATTAAGAGACTATCTATTAACTTTTTCAAATTCAAATTGAAAAATACTTTATTGATCCCAAAGGGAAATGGTCTGTATTACAGAAGCCTGTAATATAGACCAAAAAAACAAAAAAAAGACTTTCAGATGCAAATATGTGTAAAACAATTTAACATTCTGCTGTCAGAAATTTTAAAAATGCACTTTCATGTTTCCATTAAGTAAGAAACGTAATTGAAATCACACGTAAATAAATTTGTTTGCAATAAGTAATTAAAAATCATGCTGCGCCATCATCGTCCTACTACTTCCTGTTGTTTTCTTCTTCATTTTCGCAAGTAGTAACATCCAGTTGTGTAGGTCTCGCAAAAAATGTTTCCATTGTGGTTTTGCGATATACTCTCATTTCGAAACAGCTGAAAAACCACCTCATACGTATTAGCGCAAATACTTTCCATCAAAAAACGTGAGTTTTTTAAATTTTCAATTGGCGTTTCAATTAAGCAATTTGTTTTCGCAATAACTATTTGCACAGTCAATTGGTCATTGGAAATGTAGCTTGTGCAGTCTCTTGAAGAGGATGGTCAGGGTTGTTCATAATTTTATTCATTTTATATAAAAATCCTTTTTTTCACCATTATCTCCAGAGATCCAGTCACCAGAACAGGTTTATTTATCAGGTTGTTTAGCCTTTTTTTTTGAAAACTTTTTGACTTATATTGTTGTTGAGAAAAGTTAAATTTCTCTACAGATATTTCTGAAAAATGAGTAATTTTGGTTAACAACTGTTTTATTATAATCACAGCACACATTAGCTTGATGGTTTAAGGAATTAACAGATGTTCCCTTAAAATGTTTTATAGTTAAGAGTTCATAATGTCTCTTTATTGATTACTTTAACTTTTTTAACGCTAATATATTTTAAAACCGAAAAAGTTACTTCTGGTTACCAGAAGTAGAGTCATTTGTGTTCCTAACGTTTTTTACCAACCGCTAATATAAATCAAGAAGAAGTGGCTGGACGTAGGTGTGAGAAAGCAGTGACTCATCTTTATAATACACGATCTCTGGACACCAGGTTATCAGCGTGGAAAACCTCCACGTTTATTCGTCCAATTGTCTTCGGAGGGTCCACCCCTCCGCTGCAACGCTGCTCAGCCTCACCTCGCCGACTGCTTCATGTCAGAAACAGCAGGAACTGAGCCAGAGGTCGGTCGTTTTTAACGCCTAACGTCGCCTACTTTAGCTTGACGCGATGCCTCCTGTCCGGGTGGTGATGCAGGGTCCCGGCCCGTGGGGGTTCCGGCTCGTCGGGGGTAAGGACTTCGAGCAGCCGCTGGCTATTTCCCGGGTAAGTTTGGCTTCTCACTTTCACACTTGAGTTCAGCCATGTCCACAGCAACCTGGCTGCTACCTCGGTGATAATTAAAGCAGGCTAACGGGAACTGAATTAAGGATTTGTTGGGTTAAAGTCAGGCTAACTGCGGCTCAACTAGTAACGGTTTTAGCTAGCTATGTTCAGCTGTTTACCTGCGTTAAGGTGTGAATACGGAGGTAAATTAACCCTTTATTTGAAAGTTAGTCTATTTTTAATTTGTTCTTTCTCTACCTTTCTGGTATCTGTCATCAGTTTAGGAGGAGCGACTCTGTGATTATAAAAACATTAAAAATAATTATTTTTAGTGAGAGAGCTACAGTAAGGTGTGTCATTCATGGCCTCTGTGCCCTTTCGCTCTTTTTATGTTATTTTACAACATATATGTGTATCTACAAGGCAGACATTCATGACTAACATTGTTTTAGTTTTGTTGCAATCTAATCATGTGTCTGTGCTTCAATCATTAGGATGACCTTTAAAAAGTTAAGAGCTCGTGGTTTAAATGTTTTAATGAAATAACTTTTCTTTAGTGATAATTGTTCCTACAGCATAAAGTTAACTATGACATATTTTAAGGTTTTTTTGTCTGCTTTGGCTTGTAAAGAATAAGAAAAAAACAAATAAAATGATAACATACAGCAAATAAATATGTCCAAACAACTGAAGGTGTCCATGTAGACAAGTAAAAATGTAGTGCCCTCCTTTCAGCCAACTGAGCACCAGCTTTTCAGCAACAGACAGGGTAGAGGCAGCATTAAAGGCCACACCAGTAGAACTGATATAACTTTAATAAAACATTTAGATATCAGGAACCAAACTATGCTGACTGGTATACCAGCTTGTTTTGGGTTTTTTCAGCACATTAACTGCTGTGTGTCCTGCAGTAACCAAGATGGTTTTTAAATTTTAAACAATTGGATCAGAGTTTTACCCAATTGCTATCATTTTGTGTTGACATCTGTAATGTGTGGGCTCTATAAAGCTACCATAACCAGACTATAATTATAAAACGTCGCAGAAAATTAGTGTCATCATTCATAACTTCTTGTTCTGTTTGCTGATTGGCCAGGTTGGAATTTAACCAGAGAAATTGAGCTCAATGGGAGAAATTCTAGACAGAGAACTGATGGGAGATGAGAATCACACAGAGGAAGGCCATGGACAGACTACTTTTAAACTATTTACAAACTTAAGAAGTACGAATTATGATCAGATCTGTTCCCGTTCCATAAAAATGTAAATAGGATTTCAAAGTTGTCACGGCAACACAGTTGCACAACTTGCTGTAACGGCAATAAAGTAAAGTAGCTCATTGATTGTTGGGTATGTTTTACTTTTAGTCGGGATTCCATGATGTGGATTTTTTAAGAATAATTTCTGAAACCAAATCTGATACTTAATTACAACATATATATGTAGAAACTACATTACACTGACTACAGTAGATTTTGTTAGCATTTTGTAACTCTTAGCATGGTTTAGTAAGCTGCGCTAATCTCTTGACTATACAAACCTAATATGGGCATGGCATTGTTTCTATCTAACTACGGTTGCAGTGTCTTCAATAAATCCAAATTTCACTACTTCTGGTGATGTTTTCACATGGACCAATTTGCTAAAATGCTAAGCTAATATTAGCATATTTTTTATTTTGATAGGACTTGTTGATATTTCAGCTTGTAACATTCCAATTGTATGGGAACAGAAATAATTGTATGGGAACAGAAATAATTTACTCCTCATTTATAAATGTTTCAATTAGTGATGAGACTTGATTATTATATTTTTTTGATTGAGTTAATTGCAGGGTATGTAATTAATCATATTTTATAAGAAAACCATATGTTGACAAAGTGGCAACATTTTCAATTTAAAAACACTTTTTTGATTCTAAATTATTGAATAAATATGCAAATGGGTCCAACCCCTAAGATATTTATTTAGTAATTTTTATCTGTTATTTAGGTTATTTAATCATCATACAGATTCAAATTGCCACCTTAGCCGTTCAGCTAAGGGAAGCGGTGCGTCAGATTTATGGGCGTACCAGAAACGGTTCCATCGGGAACCTTTGTAATAATTCTGATAATTGTGTGAAATTTTTACACTGAAGTCATGACCCTTGTTTTAATTTTGCAAATGTAATTAATTAATTACATTTTTTTAGCTACCCTGTGTGAGGCTCTAAGGGACAGTTGAGTAAATGTGAGCAGGAGCTGCAGCAGCCATTACAGTCCGTCCTTCACTGAACTGTATTTGTAAAGGGAGTTGTTGAGGAAAACCCAGACTTGTTCGAGCGTGTGAACGTCTGAAATGCAGCTTTGAAACAAAGCTGTGAACACATGATGGGCTGGTGTTTTAAAAAGCAGACAGAATCACTCAGTTACTACCAGAGTTATAATAGGCTTGGATTTTTCATTGTAGTTCAGTTTTATTTAATTTCTTTTAGTCATCTAGTTAGTGTTAATTAGATTTTAGGTGGTGTTGGCTAGTTTTTGTTAGTTTCAGTTAAATATTGTTTAATTATAGCTGAGTTTTTATTAATTATAGCAGTATTTTTATTTTTTTTCATACTTTGGTGAATTTTGGTGCAGAATTAAAATATTGTATTTTGATTATGTATACTTTGAGTAATAAATACTCAATATTTTTTTAAAAATTTATTAAATTATTGTTGAAAAAACAACTTTTGTTGTTGCCATTTTGTAGACCAGCATAAGTGGATAATTTGTTGATAATTTGCCATAATTTGTCAAAAACCGACGTAAATTAGGTGGTGGAAAAATCTATTTTATTCTGGAAGAAAGGCGTAAACACAAAACGAAGGATATTTATTATTCCAGTGTGTTTTAGTTAGTTTCATAGACACACAATATAGTTCCAGTTAGTTATAGTTTTCCCCTTTAATTACCGTTTTAACTTATTTCAGCTTTTGTTTCTATAACACTCAATAATTATGGGGTACAGCTAACTGACTGTATTTATTTATCTTTTATTGCCACTTCTCTCATTGTTCCCATAAATACCGAAACATATTGTTGTAAAAATGTAGGTTTGTGTGGCTGTGAGTCCGGTGTGTGCTCAGCTGGACTTCCTGTTGTAAACGCAGTCGCTCCGCTCCACCCAGGAAACCTGATTAGGAATGCCTGGACTGTGCCAGTCTCTCCACTTTAAGCTCCTTATCTCCGTGAAACATCTGCCTTCTGGGCAGCAGACTGAAAACTCCAGTTTGTAAGTGGCTTTGCGTCTGTTTACTGTAAACAAAGCTGCGTGTGTAAAGAGGATGCAGCGCCCCGATGTGAGCCCAGCCTGAAATTAAACTCAATTTACTCCGTTTTTATTCATTCAGAATCAGGAATGTTTTCACTCTGAATTAGAGCTGCAATGATTCATCGAATAATTCGAGTACATCGCTTATTAAAATTCCTCCAGGCAAATAATCTGCCTCAAATCTTGTTTTTGCATTGTTATTATGCTGTTACCATCATATTACTTCAAAATGGTCTCAAAATTATCGTTTATCGAAAAAAACTCTTGAGACAATTTATTGTCTGGCAAAATTTGTTATGGTAACGGGATGCACAGAAATAAAAATTCGGGTTGATATTGGTACTACTGTTGTGGCAGTATTTTTAAATGTTTTCCTTTGTTCTCTGAAATAATCGTTAAATAATGCTCTGAATGTGCTGAAAACCCCAAATAACCCTTGGTGTCGTGTTGACATATGTTTTGTTTTGCCATCGTAGGTCAACCCTGGGAGCAAAGCGGCGCAGGCCAACTTGTGCATCGGAGACATTATCCTGTCGATCAACGGCGAGCCGACGGAGAGCATGACTCACCTGGAGGCGCAGAACAAGATAAAGGGCTGCGTGGAGGAAATGGCGCTCTCCATCGACAGGTGGGCTGCAGCGGCACGTAGAAACTGACTCAGCTTCTATCCAGGTGTTCGGTGACGGCTGTTTGCTCAGGGAGGCGCTCTGAGCCGTGGCTAACATCTTGCTTCACTGCATTACATCAATGGCTTCCAGGAGGCAGAGGCCTGCAGTTTATTTAAACATCACCACGTATTTTTGCTCTAGTTTCTGCTACAAATATCTTTGTTCACTTGAAATTAGACAAAACTAACTGACAAGTGACTTTTCAGCAACTTTTTCAAGCAGTAATTCCTCAATGTTAATGTAAAAGTTCTAGTTCTACCGGCAGATTATTTCACATTTAACTGGCTCTGTGCTGTTACCTAGCAACCCCACCCAAGCCCAGCCCGTCACCTAGCAACCAAATTCAAATTCCACTGGCAGATTATTTCACTCATATCATGACTTTTTCCCATGTTTTACTGAAGTAACTAATACTTTTTCCATCAATATTAATGACTTATTTACCTTAAACAGCTCCTGGTTCTTGCTGAAAACTCGCTTGTCAGTTATTTTTCTCTTGTTACTAAGATATTTGTGGTTGAATCTGGACCATATTATTACTGCTTGGTAATATTTCTGCGTTTCTGCAGTGAACCATCTGTGTGTGGAACAGCGCTGAGCTTTAACCCTCATTTTCCTTGGTTTTTTTGCTGTGCAGGTCAGAAACTAAGCTGTGGTCTCCGCTCTCGTCTGAGGAAGGAAAGACACACCCTTACAAGATGAACCTTGCGTCAGAACCGCGGGTGTGTTTCATCGTTCACTTTATTTAAATAACCTGCTTAAGAAGCAAAAATACATCTTTCTTTTCTTTTTTTTAATGCAGGTAGCCACACATTTTTCCTAGAAGTTGAAATATTTGTGCGGTTGCGAAGGTTGTGGGATATTTTTGTGTGAGCCAGAAATGAAGTCATTGTTTGCTTCCCAACAGGCGGTTTCCTAGGAGACCGCAGTTTATCAGCCAAGCTGTGACGCAAGACTCAGTCGCTGCTGTTTCGGGGGAAAGTTGAGGCCAAAGTTTGAATTCATGTAGGAAACTGAGTCACAGGCCCTCTCTCTCTCCTCTGTGTGTGTTTTTCTCAAACACGCATCAAGCATTTGGACGATATCTGACGCTTTTATCCTTGTTAAATGAAACTTTTTGCAAATGGGGTTTAAAAAGACTCTGCAGAGTTAATAGATCCTGACGGCAGATGCTTGAAGCGTGTTCCCGCTGTGAGGCATGAGCTGGATGTGGTTTCTGTTCATCTGCCGGCTGGCATGCCGACGTCGTGACGCGTTTGTTGGATCGCATCGTGAAGTGAAATTCAGGGTTCGGACGGATGCTTGAAATCCTTGAAAATCCTTTAAATGTTTTCAAGGTTTGCAAACTTTACGGCTTGTAATGAAGTCCAATCTGATGTTTGAATCAAACAGACTGCAGCTGGAGCCAGAAGTTTTCATACACCTAGGACTAACTGTCACAATGACAAGTTGATAAATTGTCCCAGCAATAAATATTGCTTTGTTGTTTTGACTCAGTTATTGATGTCACAATACATCCTCTGATAGACCAATAAACTTTAATTTTGTAGAGAACAATTAACACAGGAACTGGAAGATATTTTAAATATCCGAAATAAAACACAACAAAATTTATTATAAAAAATCAGTAGAATCTACAACTGAAGCCATAAATAAAAATTATCTATCTGCAAACAAAATATCAATCATGATGATTAATATCATGATTTAAGCTGTTTTTATCGTGTAATTTTTTAAAATACTTTTTTTTTCACTCTGAAGTTAAATCGGATGAAACTTTTATTTTTTTATATTAGTCAGACTTTCCAAAATTATTTCTATTTGCTAAATTCCAGAAAACTTAGTGGGAACATATATTTTTTAGATTTATTTTTAAGTTTCTTTGTTTATTTAACCGTTTGATTTGAGCAGGAAACTCGTTTGCCTTAAGATTTTTTGGTTTGTTTCAGTGTAATGAATATTTATTATTGATCCGTGTCACTGATATGAAGGTTATTTAAGTTTTATACATTTAATGTTGTTGAGATTATGGGATTTTTTTAAATTAGTGTTTTGCTCTCAGACCAGCCAGCTGCATTAGATGCATTTCAAAATATAAACTTTTGTTATAGTTTAGTTTATCCTTAATGTAGAATGTAAAATACAAGACGTCATTAATAAAAGTGATAAATTATATCGTTTAATAGAGAGTTGAAAGTTAATTTGTGTTTTTAACTCCAAAGTTTTGCTGGAAAAGTTTGAAAATTACCTGGAAAATGCTTGAATTTTACTTTGGAGACGTGAACGAACCCTGAAAATTAAACCAGCATCCTTAACTCATCTAATTATGAGCAAAACGCTTTGGTTGGTCAAGTTTAATCAAATCTGCTGAGTATTATAACTGCAGTTTTTCATGCATGTTTGTTTGAATTGATCGTAACATCACTGTGTAAAGTTTCCGCCGCACTGTGGCACGTTGGAGCCAGAAGCCTGAACAGGAACCTCACTTTAAGCTTTATTATTATTATTATTCAGGAGGTGAAACACATCGGCTCGTCCCACAACCGCAGCGCTCTGCCGTTTGCTGGTTTTGGCCCAAAGGTCGTCACCAACCAGTACAACAGTCCGTCTGGCCTCTACTCGTCTGACAACATCAAGGACTTTAACTCCGCTGTGGACGAGGTGAAGACGAACGAGCCCAACAACAAGTGAGTTCTGGTTAAACGTCCGTCAGAACCCAGTCAGGTTTGTGTGGTTTATTAGTGCAGATTAAGGCATTTTGGTTAATAAACCAAAGTAAAGAAACCTGATTATCCAGATGAGGAGCTTTAGGGCCACTTCCAAAGAAAAGTCCAAATCTGCCTTTTCTTTTTTCAGAAAAATTCGGATGCTTCATTTTTCCTCTGGTTTCTCCAACACAGACATGCTAGAAGTGTCAAGTCCAGGTTCTGAACCGTCTTTTCTTGGTTTCGGCTCCGTTTGGTTGAATTACTGCATCGATGCGGCGTAGCACGGATGAGATCAGCCTGTGGTTCTGCTCTGTCTATATTTGTTTTTGTTAAATGTCTGGTGTGACGACAGGAAGGGTTTTTTTAGTTTCTTTTTTACTTATAGGATCAAATTAACTATCATTTTACATTTAAGTTGTAAGAAACTATCAGTTATTGTCTATTTTTGCAAGAAACAACATATTTTTCAAAAGAATAAAGTCAGAAGTCCGTTCAGATCTACCTTGGAGTTTCCTGGAGTATTTTTGTTAAAAAACCTTTGAGTTGTTTTCAATCGGTCCTTTTTGTGTTGAAGCCACTACACATTTATTCCACAGTAATCATTTGGGGCTTTTATTTTGTTGTGGTTAAAAGGACTTCCTGTCACGCTCTGGTTCCATAATATGGATTTCCTGTTTGGTTATAAAGAAAAGTGTCGTCCGTTGTGTTGGTGCCGCGTCTCCAAAGTATCTTAACGAATGTTATGTGATCAACAAAGACGTGTTTGAACAGTTTTGATGCTAATGTTGAGTTTTTCCCGTCTTTTCAGAGCGCCGTCAGAGCCGGCAGCGGCGGGAAAGCGACCGGCGTTACCCACGGACTCGGAGGTCTACAAGATGCTCCAAGAGAACCAAGAGTCCGACGAGCCGCCGCGGCAGTCCGCTTCCTTCAAGGTGCTTCAGGAGATTCTGGAGACAGGTGCCGATACCAGACTGTTCAAAACTCCTGCAGTGCAGATTAATGGTTTCATAGTATGAAAACATACATTTCTGTTTGTTTTGTAGGCGACGCGGACAAACCGTCAGGCTTCAGGAGCGTGAAGGCGCCGACGACAAAGATCGGATCTTCTGTCGGGAACACGGAGAAGCTGCCCGTCTGCGATAAATGTGGCTCTGGGATTGTGTGAGTATTCACACAGATCGATATAAGGTCACACTGAGGTCGCGATGGGGTCCAAAAAACGTCAAGTAGAAAGTAGGGCTGGACAATAAATCAATAACAAATATATATCGCGATAAACACGTGATCAATATCAGTAAATGATACATCTGATTCAGTAAATCCAATAAACTCTGATCCAGAACCGCAAAGAAAAGTTTGTGGAATCAACTCACTCACTCACGCCGTGGTTCCTTAGCAACTCACTCATTCCTTGGTTGCCTAGCAACAACCTGCTGAGTAACTGGCGCAGCAGCAGTTTAAAGTTTCGTCACTGTATCTCTTAACTGCTTCAAAATGAACGATGTGGAGTGAAAACTGGATGAAACAGGAATCGGATATTAAAACAAAAACTAATCAATACTTATCAATAGACTGTTGTGAAACAATTACAAAGTGATACGTTTTCAGCCCAGAAGGGACTCAATGGGCCACGAAATTTTTTATTTTTTTGTAGTAATATTGCAAAAATACTCAAATTTAATTTAGTTTTTAATTTTTAGTTGCTCGATACTGAAGAAAATGCGAAGTGTTTGTAGGAATAAGCAGAATAGCCGCTGATTATTATGTGGTCATATTTATGATGCAAACTGAATGCGCGGTGAGACCAATCTGAGCGCATATATCTATGTGAACGAACAATAATTTATCTCACACTCGATTCAGCTTCTAGTAACAGACATTATGTTAACTATTAGTTTGGTCATTAATAATTTACAAATCAATATTTTGATTATGGACAGTGATTTTAAAAAAGATGAAAGTCCTGATTCACTTTTTTGTCAGACATTTTGTTAGCACCTGGCTAACTGGTTTAGTCATTATCCAGCCAGGTTTGAGGACTGATTCAGCTCATTATGGGATGTCAGCTGGTAATGAAGGGACTTTTATCTGAAGTTTGTCTCCACCTTGTGGCTGAATGCACTTATACTCTGGAGCCATCTGTTAATTATATCTTTTATTAATTTTTAAAAAATACAGCTTCGTTACTAAATCAAATTATAATTATAGTTTTGTATAGAAATTATTTATGATGGGTTTTTCTTACTGAGGTTAAAGTGGCGATTGGAGCATCTTTAACCTGAGGTTTTATGGCAGATTGTTTTTTAAAAAAGTGATCAAGTTGAAAATTACACAATTTTTTTTTCCAGCTCAGCTTATGGTGTTAATTTCTGTAAAATTACGTTTTAACCTTAAATTTCTGGTTTTAACCCTTTGTTGTGCCGGTCTTTGGTCTTTCTGAGCAACTGACCCTGTTGAATGTGTTGCCAGGGGGATGGTGGTGAAGCTGAGGGAAAAGTTTCGCCACCCTGAGTGCTACACCTGCACAGCCTGCGACGTCAACCTGAAGCAGAAGGGACATTTCTTCGTGGAGGAGCAGATTTACTGCGAGCAGCACGCTCGGGAGCGCGTCACTCCGCCGGAGGGCTACGACGTCGTCACCGTCTTCCCCAAGTAGAGCGCTCCGCCCCGCCGGCCTCGGACTGCACGCCGCCTCCCGCTCTCAGACACAAACAAAGAAAAACCACGATTTGCACATTAATTTTGGCCCCGGAGTCTGTTATCGATCATGAAACTGTGTTGAAGTCCTGCTTTTCTGTATGTTTTTCTAAATCATGAAACAACTGTTAGTCGCCCCAAATAAAACTTGGATTTTTATACAGTGAATAAATATTTTTATACTGCAGAAACATCCCAAAGCATGATGGAACATGACTGCCAAATAAATCTTTTAGCTTTAAACGGTTGGTTTGTGATTATTGTTGACTGAAGAAGTTAGAACTGCATCAATCTGCCAATCAGATGTTTCAGTTTTTATTTACATAATCAGGAATGGATTCAGAGTATTTTTTTTAAAGGTTTTGTTGGCTCTAGTGGCATTTTTTTGAAAGTAGTTCAACAGGAAAGAGGGTTATGAGAGAGGGGGAAGACATGCGGCAAACGTCACCAGGCCGGGAATCGAACCTGTGACCACCGCCACGAGGATCAAGGCCTTAATATGTGGGTTGTGCTTTGCCCCTGCGTCACCACAGCAACCCTCAAAGTATTAGTTTGAGCAGGTTCTGGTTTAGTTTGAACAGGTTGAAGTTTCTCCAAACTAAACTCCCTGCTTATCTTTTTACTAAACCAGATGCATGGAAATAAAAATGACAAACTGTCAACAAAGAGCAGAGGAATTCATTGAAACTGACTGGTTCTGCTAATATGGAGCCCGAAATATATCGCTGCTAGCTCAAGCAGTTAGCTCATGATTAGCCCCAGATTGCTCACAGTTTTGTGTTTAATTTTAATCAGATTGAGATTATCTGAAACCACTGACAGCCAATTTACTTCTGTAATTTTATTATGAAGCATTGCACTCCCCCCGCCCCTGCCTCTGATAAATGACAACAATAAATAAGTGTAAGTTATAGTATTACATATTTAATAAAAAAAACATACAAATATATACAGAACATAATTCTGACGAGTCCCTTTAAACCTTCTGTGAGGTCACCAGAGGTTTTGCATAAATAATTTACAGCAAAACAAATATATATATATAGAAAAAATGACAATAGTTTGCTACAAAATATAGGAAAAAAGTGAGTTTTATGGAGCTAAATTAGGGTCAGAAAGTTTGTTCAAAAGAAAAAGAATGTTTAACTGGGGGCGGGGGGACAAAACTTGAATCTGAAAAGTAGACTTGAACATTTTTTGAGTTTCACATAATTTTTTTCTCCTGTTTTAATTTTTTTTTTCTGTTTCAATTTTTTTAAGTTTAATTTTTTTCCCCCAGCTTTAGAATTTTTTTTCAGGTTCAAATTTATTTCAGATTAAAATATTTTTTCAGTTTTATTTATTTTATTTTTCTTTTTTTCCAGTTTGAATTTTTTTCAGTTTCAAAATAATTTTTCTGTTTCATTTTTGTCTTTATACACCCAACTTTATGGCCATATTTTAGCTCCATACAGTTTGACATTTTCAAGCTAAAGAATCAGTTTCTACCAGGAGTTTTTGATGACATTCTCTCCATGGATCGACCTGAAATAAATTGTGACCGGAATAAAACTTTTGCAGCTCAGTTCATCAGCAGCGGTGGCGCACCAGGACTCTGCGGGAGACCCCGCGTCCCACGCCGCGGGGTTTGCGTGATGGTCCGCCATGCGCAGCGTCTCCGTCAGCGCCCAGATGTAGTTGCGGGCGAAACGCAGCGTTTCTATCTTGGTGAGCTTCGCGTCCTCCGGCAGCGCCGGCAGGATGTTCCGCAGCGCGTCCAGCGCAGAGTTCAGGTTGTGCATCCGGTGGCGCTCCCGGTCGTTGGCCTTCATTCTGCGCCTGCCGCGCGGTCCGCACTGCTCTGCGCTCGTGTTTAGCGCTTTTCTGTCGCACATCTTGCGCTGCTGCTGGTGCTGGTGCAGTTCAGGCGAGTTTCCATCAGAGTCTCTGGAAGACATCCTGCGCAAATTAGCACATTTTAATACCATTAACGGGGATTTTACACTGATTAAATCCTTAAATAACATCCAACTTTCCACCTAATTTTTATTTTATTTATTTATTTATTCATTTATTTATTTTTCAATTTTCAACTTTAATCTAAATCAACTAAACAAGAGGCACCTGGATGGATCTATTTGCACTTACTTTTGCGGACAGGTGAAGACGGGACGCGGAGACAGACAGACGGCCGTCCTCTGCTGTCGCTGAGGCGTCAGACCCGTTTATGTGCAGCTGACGGTGCGCGATGGATGCGCATCTTTGTCATTTTATATGCCCTTTATCTTATCTTTTTGCGCAGCCTGAATCAACAGCGGCCGACAAATGGCCAATCAGCGCCCGAGCAGCTCGTCCCCCTCCGGTCCCCTCATTCTTTACTGCTTTTCTTATAATATGCTTCAAAAACTGATGCAAATCTGTAACATAAAACATCCCTGGTTAAAAATATCTATATATTTTTAAACATTATATCTGCTTTGTGGTTGTTAAACTACTTTTAAAATCCGTTCAGATAACTGCAGGTGCAGAATTTCATTGCAGATAAATACATTTTGAAGAAAATTCATTTTATTAATCAGTTTTCCACGTTTCTGCATCAGAACACAAAACATGCAAGTAGTTCCGGTATTTAAATTCAGATGATAAAAGTTGGACATTAATTTCCAGTCATTTTTCTTTTTTATGTCACCAATTTAATAGAAAATTTATTTGAAAAATAATTTGGACCTAAAACTCTAAGGAATTATAGCAACAATGTTGTGTTTCTTTAAAAAAAAAAAAAAAAAAAAAACCTGAAATAAAGTAAAATAACTACTTAATCCATCAACTGTTTTATTTTGGTGTTCTCGTGTGTTAAGACATTTATTTCATCCAATAATTTTAATTTATGTTTCTACGGTTACATGCAGACATCTTGTTGTTTTTGATCAATTGCTGCCTGTTTTATCCTTCATTTGGATATTAAACTTGATGTTTGTACGTCCATTACTCACATCCAGGGATAACAGATGGAAAATTTGCCTCAAAATGAACTTTGGTGCTTAAATATAACTGTTTATTGATGCTCTAAATCCTTTTTATTAATGTATAAATTAGCTAAACTAAAGAGCATCTGTATTTCCACCTTTTACGCACTCAAAATGTCGCCCTTAATATCGCACCTGCAGATTAAATGTTCTTTAAAATTTGATAAATTAGCTAAAAATCAACTCCAGGAGCTCCGCCGCTGTAAAAAATTGAGAATAAATATATCTGAAATTGTTTCAAAACAACATTTATTTCCATGATCTTTTGCGCGTATTTTCAAGTTTCCAGTGAAAAATACATCATTGTTTTCAACTTTGTAAACCAAAGTTTCACTATTTTACTAACATTTGGTCTTCGTTAAACGTCTAGAAAGTGTAAAATTTTAACTTTTACTGGAGAAAATTATGTTTCTAACCACGCACACATTTGGTTCAACATTCGCTTTGTGCGTTGAAGCGCAAACTTTCCCCGTCAGGAGTGAGACAGTTACGCACGGAGCTGCAGAGTAAACCGGATCCGATTTGACCAAACCTGCTGTTTGGATTCAAAGTTCAAAGGCTCGTTTACTGTGACGTAACAGAACAAACCCGGTTTCTGCTGTAAAAGCGGCCATACACCTGTGCGCCATGACATCTCCAAAAACATGCCCATTTTGGCCACAACCTGATGGCGCGTCGCTCTTTACGGCGCGACTTGATGTTTTCTTCAGGAGGTTAAACATTAGTGGAATGGACAACAAGCAGCGGAAGCCTTGGAGCTTTGACTAGGACATGATTTACTGACAAACGCTCACAAAGAGCTCCACTTAACTTTCTGTCTAAATATGTGTTTTGGGGGCATTCTGATAACCATATGCTTTCAATAAACTGGACAAATACACTTGTGCGATAGGAGATGGTGGCCGACTGTTATAAAAAGGCTGGAAAAACTCTAAAGTAAACGGAATACTGCCACTTTACAAATACCCATCGGTGCCAAATCTATGTTCGGATATCTTGGACAGGTGTGCGTTCGGACCTGTCTGTCCCTTTTTGATTTTTTTATATGATCGGCGTCCCGTTTATTATGCAAAGTGTGGGCAAACACGAGAGGCCAGTTGCTGCGGAAATGGCAGAAAGTGATTTAACAATATTTAACAATAAACTGAACAAGCTGCGGAACAGGTGATATACCTGCCGACGCTCCTGATTAACGCTCCGCTTTATGCGGCTCTTTTTGCGTATTTATTAAAGCAAATCTATTTATTATTACTTTAGCAAACAGAGGAACCAGGTGGGGCTTTATTTTCGTCTTGAGCTTTTTGTTTGAAGGACGTTTTGAGGGGGACAATCAAAGTCCAACAACTCGCTGACCAGATTGTTGTCGATCCCAAACCAGCAGCGGAGCCTTTCAATGCGGCCCCCTCCCTCTTCTTCTGTCTGCCAAAGAGCTGCTGGGAGGAAGAAAAAGGAAACTTCTTCAAGTGAGGAAAAACATCTTAAAAACATTTAATTGCAACCCGGATGCCATATGTACACCTCTTGTGAGACCCCCAACAATGTGACTGGCTTTTAGAAACCATAGAGTGCGTCTTTGGAGACATGTGCGTCTTTGGAGAGGTGCGCGCGTCGTGACCAGCGTGACCCCCAACGCACTTTACACAAGAACTAATTCACTTTTAATGTGCTTTGGAGTTTCCTTTCACAGGCGACGCATTGTACGTCTCACCCCGGCTTTTGAAGGCAGTGTACACCAATTACAGTGGAATCGCTGCTTCTCGGAGACGGTTCGTCTTTTTGTTGGACGGTTTGGACGTTTAAGGCACAAAATGGGGGCAAGTTGCTTCTTTTCACCCCCAAACAGCTGAAGAATATTTCTTTTTATTTGTTTTTGATTGCCTGTTTATGCGTTCATTAGTACGTCCAGTTAAATAGGTAGAAAACGTGAATTTTATGCTAAATAAACGGACAAAAGGGTTTAAATATTTGATATTTCTGAAATTATTTAAATAATAATTTCCTATGTATTTTGGCTCTGATTCCAAAAATATCTTTATCACTTGAACACATTTCTATATTTTGACTCATTGCCAACACTAAAACTTCATATCTTTTATAAAAAGTTGCATAATGCTCTCTGCTACGCCGCAGCTAGCACAGCCTGCTATGAATGCTAAGGCTAGTTAGCATAGCCACCGATAACGACGGATAAATGTTTTTTTTTCGTAATGGTAAGTTGTTTCTCTGCAATTAGCACATTTAACAGAAAGCACATGAGATTGATTGACAGCGTTAAGACCCGCCTTCTGCCTCTGATTGTTTTTGATCAGATTGGTAATAATAGCTCTGGGGGAGTTGGAGGAGATCGATCTTTTCACAGTTAAGTCATGTTAAGCTGTAACAACATGTTGACAGTTTCAACAAATATGGGGAAAAACATACTTCTTATAAAAGTTATATATTGCAGTTTTAATGTCGTGTTTGAAGTTTTTTTTCTGTCTAGACTTTTCTACCAGACATCTTAATTTCGCTCTGTAGATCAAGGCTGTAGAGGCTAGCGCTAACTAGGGCTAATATGCCCTTGCTAGCTAGCTGGCTAGCTAGCTCTTCGTGTCAAGCTGCAAAATGACAAAAGTTCCAGTAATACTCTTTTAGATCTATTTTTGTTGTACTTAGGTTGGAAACTATCCAAGTTAAAGATGGATAGTAAATATGTAAAAAAAAATAATCTATTTTTATATAAAAGTTATATACTGCAGATTTAGCTTCAGTATATTTTCTTAGGATTCTGTGTAAAATGCAAAGTTAGTCATTAAGGGGAAGTAAAAAGATACATCCTGAATATTGGATGTATGCATAGCAATAGCTAACTTTCTGGATCTCCACAAGCAAACATTTGAGCCACTGAATTAAAAAATTCTGTTTTTTAATCTTTCCCCTGGAGTTAAACACAAAGCTCCTTTGACACTGATTACTTGATTTCTGCTCTTTTAGACTAAATGTGAAATCCAATAATCTGACATTTCTTATTGAGTGGAGATGTGATCCAATAAAAATTAAGTTTTATCAACTGAATTTACAACAGATGAAGGCTTTTCAGTTACGAGTGCAAAAATACTTAGATACTTACATATGAATTTTATATATATATATATTTTTTTTTTGGCAATTTTTTTAATTAGGAAAAATTTCAAACTGACTTTTTTCAATTTGTCAGTCTGGGGTATCTTATGTAGAATTTTATACCAAAAGTGAATTAAATCCATTTTGGGATAAGGCGGTAACATTACAAAATAAGTTGATGGATAGATGAATAAATAGATCTTTCATAAAATAAAGAACATTACAGGTAATCCTGACCATCTTCTTCAAGAGACTGTCTTAGAAAAACAGATTGTCTTCAGTTAGAGGCTTCTTCTGCACTGCTGTAATACAGACCTCTACAGGAAATCCTTCCTGTCCACAGCCATCAGCATTAATAATGCTTAATTTGAGGAAAATAATATAATTACAAAAGTGTTTTATTATATAAATAAAAAGGAAAAATAAATAAAAGAAAATACAAAATATATTCAATAAATAAATAAATAAAAGCATGAAAATTATGTGTAACAAAATTTTAAAATAGATTTAATTGAACTTGGAGAAAACCATTAAACTTTTTTTCACATCACAGTTAAAATCCTGTTGTTGTTTTTCTTGTTTGTTTCTTTTCCTCTTTCGTAACAGTTTGAATATGGAACACCAACATTAGTGGGTTTAGCAATCCCGTTGTTTACAACTCAGATCTGCATCTCATGCGGAACAAACACTCACACCAGGAGTCTATGTACTCAGGCCAATCAGCATCGTTGTCAGATCTACACATGCGCAGACGGCGCAGAAGCTGCTTCCTGAATCAGGGTTAGCTTTCTGCTCGCTGCGGCTCCCTGTAGCATTTAGATGTGAGCCGAGGAGCAGAAAGTCAGGCTTTATATGAGAAGTGAACAAAGAGGAAGAATTTAAACGACAGCTCAACTCGGAAACATGGATTACTGGGTATGTTTCTCTTGACTTTTGTTTCCGTTTTATTTAGGGCTGACTTGTTTAAGTGGAGAACTTAGCTAACTGTTTTCCTTAAGGACTTACAAAGAACATAAATAGGGCGATTTACTAGAAGAACAAGTGTTAAATAACAATTTAAGCACCGCTATTGTTCTGCTGTTGATAAAAATCAATATATATGATGTAATTCCCCACATTATTGTTCTATAATTTAAATAAAACTTAAAATTTAGCCTCTGTTGGAGTCACCAACCTGCTGTAAGTGGGGTTAAAGAGCACTGCTGTTGTTTATTGTAGGGTAAAACTGGAGATCCTGTCCAGCATGAACCTGCCGGAAGCTGCAACAATGTGTTATTGTTGTTAGCTGTTCATATTGGAGTGTGATTTTCTTTAAAAAGATAGCAACAGACTGCTGTTAGGGCAGATTTTACAGCCTGGATCAATTCAAACAGAACAAACCAGATGCACTTTGAACATTTAATCACTTTTCTCCTAAATAAAACTTTATTATTGTTACATTTAGTAAGTAGAGGAAGGCTGAAAACCCAAACATTGCACCCAAGTAAAAGTAAAAAGTAGCAAAAATTACTCGAGAGTAAAAAAAGCATTTGGTAAAAGTGTACTTACTTAAGTACCGAGATACTGATCAAACTATCGATCATTTAATATTTAAAAATTACAAAATTAGTCAGACCAAAATATAAAGTTAAGTGGGAATTTTGGTATTTTAAGGATGAAAATGACAATAATTTATATAAGTAACCAAAAATAAATCAGGCAAAGAACAGTGTTTCCAAATCAGTTTCTTTCACTTAAAAACTGATGAAACTTTAACAAAAACTGTCTGTGTCTCGTGAATTTTAGGTTAAAACATGTTCGTTTCATTCAATGGGTAGAAAATACAGAAATTTTACTCAAGGAAGAGTAGAAGTACTTCATAATAAAATTACTCAGGTAAAGTAGAAAGTACAGAGTAGTAAAAATACCCATTAAAGTACATTTTTAAAAAAGTTAGTCAAGTAGATGTAACTAGTTGCTACCCAGCTCTGTTTGCAGATGTTTAGCTAAAAGTTGGAGGACTTGTTTGTTGTCAGCAGCCACCTCATATTCCCATGAGAGCGAAGCCTCCTGGGAGACAACAAAAGATCTGATTTCAAGCAGTCAGATGTTGTCAGGACGGGGGGGCTGAGAGAAATGGGCGTTTACGGCTCAACAATGAGGGAAACAATACAAACCAACATCCTTTGTGTGAGCTGGGTTTAAGCTTTCCTCAGGCAAAGACAGCCGAGTGGGTTTAGAGGGTTATTGGTGTGTAAAGGTGAATAATCAGTGATGCTGGTGATAACAGAGTAGAGGCCGGTTCTGAAAGCCCAACTGGGTTTGCTCTGCTCTGCTCTGTTCTTTGCTGCCGTTGCACTGGATCCTGCCAAACCTGAAAGAGGAGATGCCGTCTAAACAGACAGCTGCAATGTCATCACTGCACGTCACAAATAAACGTTTAACCAACCGAATATCTTCAAACTAAAGAATTTGGCTAATTTAAAAAGTTTATTAGTTATTTTTAAAGCTAGAAAGACTTTATTGCCAATTAATTTACAAACAATTTTTTTGTCTTAAGATCAAGTGACAGATATAACCGAAGGAAATATGATTTTAAAAGTAAAAGTGTCCAGACTATTTTAAAGCAAATGTGCGTTTCAATGCGTGGAGTAAAATTATGGAATATTCGAATGAGGATTTAAAAATACTTCATAAGGAAAAAGAAATGATTAAGTCTTTTGAATTAACAGTGATATATTGTTTGCAACTTATATTAATTTAATATATTAATTATTTTGTAATTATTGAGAACATTTATACAAGATTTTTCCTCTTCCTGCTCCCTTTTCTTTTTTATAATTTTTTCTTTACAATTTTTAAATTTTTCTTCAATTAGTGAATATAAAACTAAAAAATCTACAAATAAACACAAATAAAATAAACAACAAAAAAACTTTTCACTCATGTAGCATAAGTGTTATAAGAACGTGTTTGTATATTGATGATAAAGTTTATTAAATCAAGTCAATAAACTTATTGACTTATTGACTTCACTGTAATTTGGGGGCTGGGAGATTTTGCTTAAAAATAAAATATCAGATTTAAAAAATTTTTTTCTTTCATTTTCAAACACATTCAGAAATATTTTTAAAAAGTGGCTTTTATTTCAGCCATCCATATCAGAGACTATTAGGGTCAGGTTACAAGAATTTTTGCTTAATTTCAATAATAAAGTCATAATATTAGCAGAATAAAGAAAATATTTTACCAGAAAAACATCTTAAAATTACGAGAAAAAAGTTTATTTTAATGAGAAAAAAAATGGTTTAATGGAGTTTGTGTGGTTCTTTCTTCAAAATGAACCCATTGAAACTGATTTAATGCTGATGTGCTAAAAGAAGAAGCATTTAATTAACTGTAAAACTTGTACCAAAGTATAGCTACCTCATTTTCATTTTTTATTTTTTGTGTTGGAAAATCACAACAAACCAACAAAAATTTATCAGATTGTCTCTTTTACACGCTTATCTTTTTAAACCTTTACTGACATTTCTATTGACTAAATGAGGCACATTTTGTAGACTTTTATAGATGTTTTCAAGCTTCTATTTCTGTTAATTACTGTAATTTTCCTGCTTATAGTGACTGGAAACACAACATGTAAGATCAGAAAATGGCATCAAACCAACAAAAATTGTCAGATTGTAATTTTTTGTAAACTCCAGTGAGATGTTATGAAGTTCGTTATTGCAAGGTGACAAAACGTGAAAAACTGAAAGGTGATGGAAACTGGAGGTCACACAGATAGCGAGTTCTTAAGATACAATGCTGTGAACCTTAAGCTTTCTCCATCTGATTGCAGCTGATGTGGAGGGTCTGTCCTATCAAAATGTCCGCCGCGGGGTTGTAAACACACCTCTGCTGAGAGATAATGGAGATAATGTTACCACGCTTGTGCAATTTGATTCATTGGTATCTCACTGCTGAATTCACACCTAAACAGAGCAAAGCTCTTTATGTTGATCAGAGGAAATGCAGGACTGTTTATAGTTGGGCGAACTTCCTCTCAACCAGTTGCCTAACACAGAGTGGGAGGAGTCACCCAGTTAGCTCAGCGTTTTCCCAACACTTTCCCCTGTAGAGGGAAGAATGTGTTATTTCCTTCCCAGGTTCTCTGTAGATCCGACAATGACTTCTAAAGTAAATCCTGAAACTTATTCCGCTTTTCTGTAATGCAGGTTAATCGACCGAGTAACGATTAATTAATAAGCGGCCATTTTATTAAGAAGAGTTTTCTCTTGCTGAGGATCTCTCCATAAGATAAGGGTTACATGTTTTAGTTTGACTTAATTGAATGTAGTGTAATATATAAACAAAATTAAAGTCAAATGTTGCACACTTAATAATAAATCAGTGTGGTGTTGCGCAGGTTCTTTTATTTTGACAATTGCTGTGGAAACATGAGAGCGACAGTGAGCGCCTTCACTGACCAGCCGTTGCTATGCTTAATTGCCGTTGGCTCGCTGCGTCAGGAGTGCTGCTCACTGTGCTCTATGTGCCCACTGGTGGCGAAGCGTTGTCACTGCAGTCCAGTGCATCTCAGTAAGATAAGTGGAGCTTAAGAGCACTGCCAGGATAAGAAAAATGGAAGCAAATAAACAAACAGAAAAGGGAGGGGGTGTAATTACATCTGATGTCCATTCTCTCACACAAAGAAGCGAAAGAAAAACAGTTCCAAATAGTGGGTGGAAGTATGAACTTATTTTTACACCCAACTGTCTGGCGTCATAAATTACTATTCACATGAACTTGGTTGTGACATATTTTCTTAATTAGAATAACTGGTAAATGCATTCATGCTATTAGCAAGCAAGAATAATTTCTAATGTTAAAATTCTTTCAATATGCCACAAATGATTGACAACTTCATTAAAGAATGACAATGGCATTGATAATAGCAGTAATAACAGTAATTATTTCTAATTTTGATGCAGTGATGATCATATTTTTAAACTATTATGTTTGGAGATTGTAGCTTCACTCGTACTGATGTAGGACTGGGTAAATTTTTTTAATAATATGCTGAATTTTTAAAAAAATCATTAAGTTGTAACAGAAAAATCCTAATGATTTTGCTCCATGAAGTGCAGACAGGCCTCAAAATCAATGGTGCTTATTGGCGTCATGTTTTCTTTTACTTTTTAATAATCTTTCTGCGTTTTCTGTCAAATCTTTTTAAAGTAGGAAATATTTATGTATTTACTGTTAATCTCTCAGTATGATTTGTTCTCTAAATGACCATTTATATTATTTTGGCTGATGTTATTGTATATTAAGCAAATAATCAACTCATAACAGTCGACTAAAAGCACAATAAGAAACTTAATCAACAATAAAATGTTCTACCATATCAGCCTCAGGAGATGATTGAGAGATGCCGATTTCTGGTTCTTTAGGTTCTGACGGGTCTGCAGTTCCTCTCCTGATCCATTCTGTCTGGTAGCACACTGCGCCAGGACGAACACATTTCTTTTGTTTTTTTTCTCACTAACATTATTCAGCCTGGGATTTGCGTCTTCTCTCTCACGTCTGTATATATACGAGAGGTTTTACTTCTAAGGACGGTGGAGTATCGGGCTGAGGACGTTTTAAAAAGATCCGGGTTGATAGCAGCTCAGCGCGGCTGCGCAGTGTCCGTCTCTAGGCAACCGTGACAACAGCGTCGGTCCCTAGCGTTCAGGGGTCCTTTAACTCCTGCCACGAGAATTTAGCTGACCTTAATATTTCCTGTGTTTTATTTTGGTCATTATTGTTATAATTAGTGTTGATATGTGTGTGATAGGCGTGTCTATCGGACATTTATAGAAATACGGAACAAATCGCGTCCCGTATCGTTTAACAGCCAAATGCGGAACGATTCCGTATTTTAAGGGATGGGTGGCAACCCTATTTGGACCGTTACAATTTCCCGTTCTAAGGAGCCTCCGCCATCTTTGTTTTTAACAGACTGCTGGCTCCCCTTAACCAGCTGCGCCCCCTGGTGGATGACAGCCAAACTACAACACTAAAAAAAGGACTAAGCGGACGTTATTAGTTAAATGAATGGAGCCGATTTTAATGTAATAAAACATAAATAAAAAATGAATTATAAGTCGTGTGTTGTCCTTTCAGAGTGCCTTGGAGGTGTATAAGGAGATGCTGCTGCTGTACCTGGAGGAAGGCCGGCGGCAGCTCAACTCCCGCTGCTCCCACCTGGAGCCGTGGCAAATCATCGGAGCATCTGTTCTCACCACGCTGGCGGTTCTCTGGCTCAAACGATTCCTCTTCCAGCGAGAAAGTAATATTTCACACCTGGAAATAACTAAATAATGAGCTACAGCTGCTTTCACATAAGGATGGGTGATATGGACTCTGAGTTTTATCGAGATATCTTCTAAAACTATTGTGATAACGATAAAAATGATGATAAAATAAGCTATTTATACTTAAACACTCCCATTTTAGGACAAGTGAGATTTATTTCACCATACTGCACACAGTAACTGCATTCTGTTGTATTTTTTAAATTATTGATATTTATTAATACTTTCAAGAAACTAATAGTGGAGAAAATATCTAATTTTCCAGTAATGCTTTCAGTTTTACTTTTTATTTAACATCATTAATTAAAATTTATTGAGACAACAATACATTTTTTTATGATGGTAAGAAATATTTTACGATAAATGCCCACCCTTACTTTCACATAATTTTCAGAGTAATCAGAGTTTTTGTTCTTATTTGGGTCGGTATTGTACTTTCAATTTATAATAATTTGGAGTAGAAAAGAAAAAACAGTTTATTGTATTGACACAATATAAAAATATCTAAAATTATCTAGTTATTTTTACTTAAAACAAACAATATTCCTATTGCTTCTAAATGATCTAATAAGGCGACCAAACATCACATGGACACAAACACGATTAATGGACGATTAATTTTTCCAGAAGTTATTGTGATAAATGATAATGTTGTTTTGAGACCATTTCCAAGTAATATAATGGAAAAATAATGCAAGAAGATATTCTCAAAAATCAATAAACTTTAAATTCTAATGAACGTTTAACACTTTAACTGGAAGACATTTTAAATAACCAAAAATAAATAAACTGAACAATAGAAACAACAAATAAAGTGAATTATGAAGTCTCTATAAACAAACACCAGACAGAAGACTTGTCATCCAGCTTGTGGTAGAAAGGAAGAAAAGAAAAGAAAAAACAATAAATCATGGAAATGGAAATTATTGAGCTTGTTTTAATCATGCGATTAATTGATTTATTGTTTGTTAGTGAAAGGTTTTAGTTTTAAGACATTCCCGTTCCTGAAAACAGAAATGTTTAGGTATTTCATTTCAGGGCTTTTTGCATCTACTAACAGCCACTCGGCGTTTCTGCTGTTCAGGCTTGTAGAGGTGAAAACCCCCAAAATATTCCCCCACTTGGCAGAATAAAATGATGATTTCATCAAACTGAATGCAGTGTTAGTCACAGTCAGCTGCGATTACTTCCTGTAATTTTCACCCACAGCTGCTGCTCTTTGTCTCCGGTTCAGGTCTCACTTCCAGAATCAAGAAGCAAGTCTTTCAACTCATCAGAAAAATACCCTTTGTTGGTGACAATGTAAGTTCTGTGGTGGATCTGCTCCTCCTCTGTGGTCCGATTGTTGTCTGGGATTCCTGTGAGTCACTATGGGACCTTTGGCACACTTTGCATCACGCACTCATGATAAGCTGGTTACTTCAGTTCAGCTAGTCACACTTTTACTTCTGCTGACTTCAGCAACTTTATTGCAATTACAAATGTCTGTCTTTCTTTTTTAATGCAACAGATTCAGAAGCAGCTGAACAAGGCTCTGGACGACATGTCCCACAGTCTGTGTACGCTGAAGGAGGGGATGAGCTACACTCAGCAGCTGCCCACTAAAGGGCTAACTCAGAGCCAAGTCATGGAAAAAATCAAAGAGTATCAAACGCTGAGTAAGTGATTCAGCGCAATGAGCCGCTTGGATCGGGAGAGATTTATGTTCCCAAGAAAGCTGCTTGTTTCTGACGTCCTGTCAGGAAGTGTGGAGTTGAATCTGTCAGGTTTATAAGCCTGGCGGGCAGCCAGGCTTTACCTGCCTGAATTTTAATTATTTCTTATGTTTTCCTTTATTAAGACTTTATAGACCAAGATCCCATCTCCATCTCCCTGCTGATGATAACTAGCATTGGTTTTATCAAGTTGTCAACTTAGTGCACTAAATCGTAAATGTATGAGTATAAAGAAAATGAGACACAGCGTTCAGCTGTTTTGCTTGTTTTGTTTATTTTTTGTGCATTTGAAATATGTTTGTAGTCCTCTGAGATTAATTGTCATGTCAGTAGGGGGCAGATATAAGTTTTTACTTCCTTCTGCTCCATTTCATTCAGTCATATTATTGAGTGAATGAGATATAAAATTAAATTAAAATATTTGTTTTCCAGACGAGGTTCAGTGGGACAAAGGGTGTGTTTCCGGTGCCGTGTACTGGGGGGATGAAACCCTGACCAAACTCCTGGTGAAGGTATGAGGCAAGACAATTATTATTTTCTTGTTTAAAAAAGGAATTCGGTTGTTTCTGTAGTTCAAATATTGTATAAAAAAAGACTTTAGTGGTTAAATAAAAAATCAGCAAAATGTGCCAGTGCTTTATTAGATTTTGATACAAATAAACAAAAAATAATTAAGATCCTTTTTTCATTAAGAGAATAAACATTTTCAGTAAATGGCCTTGTTTTACTCTGGATACTGCAGTCAGCGATTAATCGGTTTTTCATGATTAATCGTTTCAGCCCTGCTACACTTGAAAGCTTTTTTTGTTGGTAGTTGTGTGACTTTGTTCTAAGTTTTTTTTCCCATTTTATGTTTTGTTGCGCAGGTTTATGGAGATTTTGCGTGGAGCAACCCTCTCCACCCAGACATCTTTCCTGGCGTCAGGAAGATGGAAGCTGAGGTTGTCCGAATGTCCTGCTCCCTGTTCAACGGTGGACCCAACTCCTGTGGAACTGTAAAACCCCAGACTTCAGACTCCAAATAAAATATTATGTTTATAATCTCAGGAAATCCACAAGCCGTTGAGGAAAGATTTGCTGAATTTGATGCATCTTCATGTTGGCTTTTTCCCAGGTCACTTCTGGAGGAACGGAGAGCATCCTGATGGCCTGCAAAGCGTACAGAGACATGGCTTGTGAGCGAGGCGTGACGTTCCCTGAAATGTAAGATGAGCTTCAGAAGACCTGGCTTTTTGTTTCCAGTAGGGCTGCAGCTAACAATTACTTTAGTTATCGATTAATCGATCAATTATTGTGACGATTAATCAAATTACTGCTCTGATTGCATTGGTCTGTTAGTAAATTACCTTTTTTTTGGGAGTTTATATTCTCTACTTAACGATTAATCGATTACTAAATTAGTTGCTGATTATTTCAATAGCTGATTAATTGCGATTAATCGTTTCAGCCCTATGTTTCAGTGAAAGTGCTGAGGTGTTTTTTTGTCCTAATCTTCAGTCTTGCTCCAGTGAGCGTCCACGCAGCGTTCGACAAAGCAGCACATTACTTTGGGATGAAACTTGTCCACATTCCTCTTGACCAGAAGACCATGAAGGTCGACGTTAAGGTGAGTGCGTGTGTGTTATTCCCTCTCAGTGTTTCCTGCTTTCAATGTTCATTATTCTTCTTTTGTTTTCTCTGCACCAAGGCGATGAGGAGAGCCATCAGCAAAAACACAGCCATGCTTGTCTGCTCGGCGCCCCAGTTCCCACATGGAATCATGGATCCGGTTGAAGAAGTAGCCAAGGTCAGAGGCCAGACATTTCCTAACCCAATATGCCCAAAAACAGAAACAGGGAAGTCCGTTCTTTGAAACTTTCCCTTGCTGTGTTGCAGCTGGCGGTGCGCTATGACATCCCGCTGCATGTGGATGCCTGTTTGGGCGGGTTTCTCATTGTTTTCATGAAAAAAGCTGGTTACTCACTCACCCCGTTTGACTTCAGAGTGAAGGGAGTTACCAGCATCTCTGCAGACACCCACAAGGTAAGGAGCGTGATTAACTAGAGACCAGAGTTGGATCCCACACAGAGCAGGCACTGTAGAAATACTAAATCTTACACAGTATTTTTGGCCTATTTTCTCACATAAATATCTTAGAGTATTTGAAATAAGACAAAACTAACTTAGAAGTAACTTTTCAGAAATAGAAACTTGTTTTAAATAAATAATTCCTTAATATTGATGAAAAAGTGCTAGTTCTTTTGGCAGATTATTTCAGTTATTTCACAGTCAATGGGCTCTAGGCCGTTACCTAGCAACGTCAGCCAAGCCCAGCCCGTTACCTAGCAACCCCAGCCTAGCCCAGCCCGTTACCTAGCAACTGACTTCCAGTTCCATTGGCAGATTGTTTCTCTAATGACAAGACATTTTTCCCATTTTATAAATGAAAAAAATTCCCAGTGTACTTTTTCATGTTTCAGTCAACAATTAAATAATGGAGCAAATTTGTGATTAATTTGAGATTTTAACACAAATAAAATGTTTTTAAACAACATTTATTTATGTACAAGACAACTTATTTTTGTTTTAGTAAAATGTTTCTGTTTTCATTGATTACATTTTGCTAAAACCAGCAAACTCTGCCCAAACTTTTTTTTTTCTAAATGTAAAAAGAAAAAAAACAAGGAAAATAAACCCCAAAAAAGCTTTGGAATACAGAAACCTTTTTGGATCAACAATAATTTATAGATTCCCTTCCTAAAAAAAATTTGATTTAGCTTATTTTTGTAAAAATATTGTCTATATTAACATTTGTTAATATATTAACAAAATATATTAAAAGTTGAACCTTTCAAGTTTTAGTAGAAATAGAAAAGTGGTTCTCTGAATGTAATTTTGGCACAAACTTCGGACAGCTCTGGTTTAAATAAAGTCACAAAGTCTCATGTAGCTTTTTTATTTCCATCTCCTTTTCTCTCCAGTACGGCTACGCGCCCAAAGGCTCCTCTGTGATCCTCTACAGCGATAAAAAGTACCGTCAGTACCAGTACTTCGTGGCTCCAGACTGGCAGGGGGGGATCTACGCCTCGCCGTCGGTGGCGGGCTCCAGGCCTGGAGGAATCATCGCCGCCTGCTGGGCCACCATGATGTACATGGGAGAGAGCGGCTACGTGGAGGCCACCAAGAAGATCATCGGCACGGCGCGCAAGATCAGAAACGAGTGAGACGGCCGCGTGCAGCCGGCGCTGAACCGACGCAGCAGCGCACCATGCTAACGTCTGTTGGTTTTCTGTTTTTGTTTTGGACAGGATTAGAAAAATAAAGGGAGTGTTTGTGTTCGGGAACCCGGAGGTGTCCGTGGTGGCCATCGGCTCCGAGGACTTCGACATCTTCCGCCTTTCGAATGCGCTGACGTCAAAGGGCTGGAACCTGAACACGCTGCAGTTTCCGTCCAGGTTGGATGAGGGGAAAGCGGGAAATTTAGAGAAAAAAACTACAAATCTCTGAGTCAGGAGGATCAAATCATCTCTGGAGATTAGGTTGGAAAAACATAAAATCAAGAAAATGATGAAAAACAGTCTTCAGTCAGAGGCTTCTTGAAATTCACTGTAATACAGACTGCTACAGGAGAGCTTCAATAACTCATTGAATTACAACATTTGATTTCCCTTTTATTTTTTATTTGAATTTGGAAATATTGTTCAGAAATAATCCACAGATTAACAGAGAAACTTTGGTTCTAGTGTATTTTTATTTTGAAAAAAGAAATTTTATTGACTTTAAAAATATATATCCAAGTAAATTGTTTCTGAATCGAATTTACTTTGCACCAATAACAAATTAAAAACAAATTTAATGGTTTTTGTGCTAAAATGTCTATTAATTCAGTATTTTAGCAGCAAAACCATTTTGAATTTTTCAATTCAAAATGGTTTCTGAATTGAAAATGTTGCTTATTTTGTTGATAAATTATTTACAGACCCTGCAATTAACTCAGTTAAATTATTTTTATTGAATCCAGCCACTAATTGAAACGATAAACAGAAGAACTGATACTGAGGTACTTTCTAAGGGGACACAAAAACAAATACGCAGAAAGTTACTGGCATTAATACCGTCTTTGTTTTTAAAAACCTGTTTGAAATGAATAATAAACAAAAATCACCAGCATGTCTCCTCACAATAACTTTAACTAAAAGCCGAGTCAGAAATGAAAGTATGCAGGGTGACAGAAAGTGACGGATGGGGGAAACTCAAAGAGCCAACAGGGCAGCTGCAGAGTAAATCATCTATGAATTTAACAGGAAACTAATGTAAAAACTGGATAAACAAGATTCCTCTCATGATAAAAAATGAGCGGACTTGAATAAAAATATGTCGAAGCAGTACTACTTTCACTTAAATAACATTTTTGGATACATTTCCCACCTCTGCAAACATTAAGCTGATGTTCTTTAGTTGGAGGCCAAGTGGTGTAATTCTCGTCCTTTCTGAGCTTCCGTACGTTCCAACCATGCTGGTAGTTTCAGTGTTTACAGCGTCGTTTCTTCCTTTGCAGCATCCACCTCTGCTGCACGGTGCTGCACACCCATCCTGGCGTCGCTGATCGGTTCATTCGGGAAGTTAAAGAGCAGGTCGCCATCATCATGAAGAACCCCAGTGAGAAAACCACAGGAATGGTGAGTTGGTGATTTGGATTTGTACTGCTTCTAAAAACAACCCAAGCACCTTAAGAAACCACCCAGCTGTTTTTGGCAATAAGTTAATGTTTTTTGGTGTCTCAGAAATGAGCCATTCTGGGAACCTTTTGAATGTAACATTACCTAGCAACCCAAGCTGAGCTCCAGCATGTTTGGTCAGCTGGTTTTACCACTATATATGCTGCACAATGGCTGCTGGAAAAGACGAGTGTTTTGTTGTTGAATTACCTTCCAGGAACCACTTGCTGGATTCCAGTTGGTTGTGCAGGAGGCTCCACTTCTGCTTTTCAAAGATGTACAGCTGTATAATTACATATTTGCTTGTAGCCATTTTCAAGTGTATTTGTAAATGTCGAGTTGGGGGCGTCACCAGCAGCAGCTTATTTGGATTTAAAGTAACAAGATGCCCTAAAACATCTCATTCTGAAACTGAGCAGAATAAAATGATGAAGAGAAAATGCCAAACTTCTGAGAAAACAAAGCCAAAATGTTGAGGAAAAAAAAGGTACATTCTGGGGGGAAAAAAGTCAAAATTTTGATAATAGGAAAAGTAAATTCCCTTTTTTCTCCAAGTGGCACAAGTTGTCTTCCATACAAACCTAATGTATGACTCTTTCTGAATCGCTGTGAGGATCACAGCCTTTTCCAGCGGTAGTTTGTCGGAGGGTTGCTCTTCCTGAGTGAAACTCGGCGTGGGCGGAGCCATCTTGTCTGTCATCTGGACCGAATGCTGAGTTTGGGTTTGTCTGATCGCTCTCCCTCTCCCCTCCAGGGGGCGATCTACGGCATGGCCCAGTCCATCCCGGACCGGTCCCTGGTGACGGAGATCTCCAGAGGGTTCCTGGACTGCCTCTACAGCACCGAGGTACCGAAATCCAATGTCAGCCACATGAACGGCAACGGCAAAGCCCACTAAAGTTTAACTCTCCACGTCCTTGAACCCGATTTCAAGGTCAATGCGCTCCTTGTTAAATCGCTCAACGGTTGCCTTATTTAAAACTGCACTGAGAACGTCTGCAGAGAGAGAGAAGAAGAAGCCATCATCGCTAAGCTGAACCCAGAGGGAAACTGGACTTTCCTGGGTCCACCAGAACCTTTAACTTGATTTTAACAATGCCATCGGACTGTGTGTGTGTGTGTGTGTGTGTGTGTGTGTGTTATTTTATCTGCCATTCATTTCAGTGACAGTTTTCATTTGTTAATCTTGACATGTTCTACTGGTGCATCTCAAGAAATCAAAAAAACATCATAAAATTAATCTGTTGATTTCAATGTTTATTTCTGATCATTTCTGTGATTATTCATTCAATCTAATGAAAATCTAAAAGCCTTCTTCTCTCAAGATTAGAATATTACATTCTAGGAAACCACTGCATCAATGCAGCATGGCATGGAGGGGATCAGGAAGTAGCAGTCCTGAGGAAGCCCACAGTTTTTTCTTCCAGTTAACTTTCCATTAACTTTGCTTGTATGCAGCCCAGCTGATATTTTGATGTTATTGGACTTGTATAGTAATTTCTAAGAGACTTTTATCTTTGGTTTTCATTACATTTCTGCTATAATCATCAATATAAACACGTTAACAGTTGAAATGGTGGAAATTTCAGAAGTTTTTGATATTTTGAGATGCACCAGTGTTTAAACTATAGCGAAACAATTCAGTTTTTTCTTCTGTTTTCATTGTTTTTATTTTTGTCTGAACATTTCAGCTTCTTTCAGTAACACTTCAAAACCACTGTTAGAGCTGCTGTGCTGCCCTCTAGCGTGAAAACGTTAGAACTGCAGCAATATTTCTGCCTCAACATGCAGCATTTATTTCATTTTGTCTTGTCGGTGCAAAGAGCTCTGCAGTCCGGCGGCCTTTCAAATCCACCAAAAAACTAAGAAATTTCCTAGAAAAAAACTTGAACATTTAAAGTGACTAAAAGTGAAAATTTGTTTGAAAACTCTTAAATTTCCGAGTTTCAAAAATTAAAATTTTTTGACTTTTGAAAATTAGAAAATTTTCAAAAGTTGAACATTTTGGACTTTTGAATATTTCTGAGTTTCAAAAGTCAAAAATTTGCAAGAAAAAGCTAGCAAATTTTCGGATTAATTTTGAGACTAATCAGAAATATTTTGTAGAAAAAAGAACATTTATGTTTCAAAACTTGAGTATTTGATAGAAATTGTTCCAATTTTTAGATTTATCTCAGAAATTGTCAAGAAAAAAACTTTTGAAAAGACTAAAATATGCTACAAACGACTCAAAAACTTTTAGATTAATCTCTTTTTTTCCCTGAAAACGCTTGGAAATTTCTGTTTCAAAAATTTTATATTTTCGATCTTTGAAACTGACAAATTTCAGGGTTATTTTTCCAGAACATTTCAGCGATTAGTCTCAAAAAGTTTGTTTTTTTTGCAAATTTTAAATTTTTCAAATTCAAAAATTTCCAAAAGTTGAAAAATCCCAATTCTTGAAACTTAGAAAATGTATAATAGTCAAAAAAAAATTAACTTTTGAAACCTAGAAATTTGTTTTTGCTGGAAAATTTCTTATGTTAATCTCGAAATTTGGGTTTTTATCTAACAAATATTTGACTTTTCAATACCAGAAATTTCCGTGTATTTTCTAGAAAATTTCTGATATTGATCTGAAAGTTTTGGAGATTTTTGGTGGGAATTTACTCCTTTATTTTTCCTGTGACGGCCGTAACACGGCGTTGTGCTGCAGGTCTCTGAAAACCTCGGTCTGACTGTTGGCTCTGCCTGCATGAGGAATTCATTTGTTCCCAGAGTTTTGATGTTTCGCCGTAAAGGAGACGAGGGGCATTAATATCCAGATTCAATCAGATTTCAGGTTTCTTCCTAACAGACTGAAGTTTCAACTCTTGGTCTGTTTCCTTCTCAGTGGTTTCTACTCTGTGTTTAGTCTTGTGCTAATTTGTGTCCTAATTGAATCTACCTCAGTTTGTACTCGCCTCATCCAGCAGGCTGACAGATTTCCACACAACACTGGGAGTTTATCAGGCCGCCATGTTGACACGGTTTCAGACCCGCAGACCAGGCGGTTGGGAGGACGTTTCCAGAAATGTAGACGGTTCCTTAAAGGTTAACGAAGCAAACTGTAAATCACTTTGTCTCTGACTCGTGTGTTGTCCTGATGCGGTTAAAGTAGTTTTGTGCAATATACGTTTTTCTTGTGCGAAGTGGTGCGAAAAAGGGAGAATCTCCTCTGTTGGTGTTTAAATCAGCCACATAATAATAATGATTTAAAATATACGGCGGCGTATTAGGACCATCAACGAGAGAAAAATTAGTAAAAAAACTAACAAAGTTTGAGCTTATTCACAGAAATTTTCTAGGAAAAATGGAAATTTCTGAGTTTCAAAAGTGGAAAATTTGCTAGGAAAAAAGATAATGAAATTAATCTCAGTGATTTTCTAGGAAAAACTTGAAAACTTTCTGAATTTTGTTAAAAATTCTCCACTTTTTTTTTATTTGAGTTTCAAAAATTTTAAATGTTCCAGTTTAAATAATTTTTTATCTTCCTAAAAACAATTCTGAGATTTTTTTTTTTTTTTAATAAATTTTGGACCTCATAAATTTCTATTTTTTTTTCTGGAAAATTTGAAATTTAATCAAATTTTTTTTTTAAAAGTTTTATGGCAGAAATTTGCTCCTTTGTCTCCTTTCTTTCTGCAGTGGCCGTAATGCGCCGTCGTAAAAACTTTTAACCACTTTCTAATCAACATTCAAGCCTTTTTTTGTTTTCAGCGTTTTTACTCCGATTACACATGAATGTACTTGGTTTTGTTGTTTTTTCCTCCATGTTTTATTCAGTGCCTGATGTGTTGAATCATCGTTCAGTCCAGTAACATTTACATCATATCTGCCTGTTAAACCTACAAACTGAGTCCAGCAAGAGGCTCAGTGAACAACATAAAGACTAACAAACGACTCTGAACGAGTCTTTCCATAAAGACTTTTTGCTGTAACTTTTACTCTAATGCCTTTTTTCCACAGAAAATAAACAGTCTGCCCTTTATTCTCATTAAATGATTGTATTTAGTAGTATGGGTTTACAAGTAGTTCAAATAAAATGTTAAAATAACTCGAATAAGGACACACTAGTATAAAGATTTGGGGCCAAAGTGTGGGCGGGGGGCCATTTGGGGCCCTTCAAATGATTTTGTTTGGCCCTTAACGACATGTCAAGAATGGTTAAAAATGGTTGAAGACATGCAAATATTTGGGAAAATGTCTGTTTTTCTTTTAATAAGTCAACAGTCTGAAGCCATTTTTGGTTTTGATATTTAAAGATATAGATTTACTAAAAATGTTTATTTTTGAGCAGGTAAAACAATAAAAAAAAAATCAAACTATATCTTTCAGTTTTAATTTAATCAACTTTGTGGCCTAGTAGTTAAATTTAGCTTGTTTTGGGCTCCCTGTCTTTGGCTCATCAAAATAATGTATGTTGTCTTTTAATACGTTTATCACAAATCTTACATTTTGTAACAAACTGTCACAACATGGTGACAATTTTAATATGTAAAAATCATATTTTTATAAAAGTTAACTTTAGTCTTTTGTTTGTAGTTTTCTTTTGTCTCATATCTTCTGTCCATTTTCTTGGGTGGAAGCTAGTGCTAACTAGCTGCTAATATAGCCTTGCTAGCTAGCTAGCCCTTTGTGTCTGTCATGGATGATGGGCAAAATGACAAAAAGTTACAGTAATATTCTTTTTATATCTATTTTCCTTGTATTATCCATTTTCTTTGCATCATTTTCCACAGGAGAAAATGTACCAATACTTCTTCGGCCAAATGTTTTTTTGTTTTTCTTTATTTTAAAGCCCAAAAACTGAAATAAGGTTGTTTTTTTCCCCTTTCTCTCTTGAACTCTCAACGAGATTGAGTCAGAACTTTTCTACCTTATAAGATACATAAATCACCCTGATAAAATGGCGTCTTGGTCATTATTTAGCCTCATCAGGTCACAAATGCAAGCTAACATTTTAGTACCGTAATACAAAAAACAACAGGCACAACAAATCACTGTTTTTTCTGCGACACCGACTGGAATGGATCACGACTGCTGAAATTACTCAAATCCTAACGTAACGTAAACCTGATTCTGTTTTCTCAGTTTCAAACAGCTACATATTTTTCTTTTTCACAGAGAACTGGGAGTAATCTGCTTTCATTTGGCGTTTGAAATCCGATCGATGTTTCTCAGTTAAAGCAGCATCACATCAGGGAGGCCTGGTCGATGAAGGTGGCCAAAGTGATGTCGCGCTGAGACAATCCGCCGCAGTCGTGGGTGCTGAGTGTAATCTGGACCTGCAGGGATAAAAAAGAACCGCCACACTCAATGCTAGCTCAGTTTCTAAAGACCATGTAAATACACAAATTGGAAATACAAACATACATTTGCTTAATGGAAACATAACCATTTAAAAGAAACTCACTCTTTGCACTAGAGTCACTGTTTTTCCATTATAAATGTGTTGCAAACCTTTACCGCTATTTTGCTAATGTCAAAAAACACAATTTTGCAATTGGAGTGTTTCTATTAAATAAACACAATTACTGAATTAGTTTGTTCACGCAATAAGTCATTAAAAAACCCGCTACGCCATCCTCCTCCTACCAAGTCCTCTTTGTCGTCTTTGTCGTTTCTGCCAGTAGTAACATCCTGTTGTTGATCATGCGACTCTTGTGATGTGTAAAATGTTTGCAGTTTTGCAAAATAAATGTTGGCACTTCACAGCAGGGCAATAACTTTATCAAAAATGATTTTTTTTGGCATCGGTTTATCAAGCAATTTTATTTTTGTAATTCCAATTTGTACAATTATGGTCAATGGAGACACAGTTAATTAGGTGGGTTGTTTTAGTATGGAAATTGTTTTATTTCAGAAAACTGCAATGGAAACACTTTTTTCACATCACGAGTCACATGATAAACAACCGGATCTTACTACTGGCAGAAACAACAAAGAAGATGACAGGAAGTAGTTGGAGGATGATGGTGCCACATGTTTTTTTATGACTTATCACGTGAACAAATTTATTAATTCTTATTTAATGGAAGCAATGCAATTACAAAATTACAAATAACATTAGCAACATTTTGTGCATATTTTTGGAAACGCAGCTACTGACAAATCTAATTTAAGTGATCAAGTTCAACCAGTAATTTAAACTGATAAGCATGTAATTATGGGATAATCTCATATTTACATCATCGCTTAGTCATAATTAAGAAACAAGTTGGATTTTGTTTTTCATCAGAGTGGCAGCAATGGCCTTCCATATGATTGAGATCCTCCTATAAATTTTATTTTTTTGTACCTAAATGTTGGATGTGAGGTTTTAACATGTCCAATATTATTAAAACATTAGTAAAATGTTATTTAATTAATTTTTGCACATATCTACCAACATGTAACCTCAGCTGATGTTTGGTACCTTGTTGTAAACGTTGAACCACTCGGGATGATGGTCCATCTTCTCCGCTTGTAAGGCCACTCTGGACATGAACCCGAAAGCCTGCAGGCGGAGCGGAAGCGTCACGCAGTCATGTTCAGACGGCGTTCATAAGCGGCTTTGATGAACAAACCTGATTGAAGTCTTTGAAAATGAATTCTTTGTAGATGGCGTCGCGGCCGACCGTCTCCACCCACTGGGCGTTTCGCAGCAGCGGCAGCAGGTGAGCGCGCTCCTCTTCGCTCAGAGTCTGGATCTTACCGGCCTGCAGCATGGCAGGGACATGAGAGCTCAGATACTTCCTTGAAATTTTCTGCATTTCAAATTTTGAAAATTTTCGACTTGAAACTTTTTCTTCCTTGCAAATTTTTGAATTTTCAAACTCAGAAATCAAAAATTTTCTGGAATTTTTATTTCTAGTCAATATTATTTTCTTTTGGAGCTCAGATATTTTCTTGTTTCTTCTAGAAATGTTTTGACACTCAAATGTCCATGCAGAAATTTTGAGACTAATCTCAAAATTATTTTTTTCTCCCCAGCAAATTTTTAGCTTTTCAAAGTCAGAAACTTACTTTTCTTTTATTTTTAGAAACTTTGATTTTTAAAAATCAAATTTCCAAGTTTGTTTTAGAAAATTTCTCAGATTAATCTAAAAATTTCAGATTTTTTCTAGCAAATTTTCAATTATTGAAACTCTGATTTTCTTGTTTTTTTACTAGAAATTTTCTGGGTTTGAGAAACTGAAAATATTTCACTTTTCCAACTCTGGAAATTTCCATTTTTTGTAGAAAATGTTTAAAATTAATCTCAAATGTATATTTTTTTTCTAGCTAGTTTTTGACTTTTGGAGCTCAGAAAGTTTCCTTATTTTACTGTGAATTTTCCTTGATTTTTTGATTTTTTTTGTTATAAATATGCTCCTCTTGCCCCTCTGTCTCTGCCTGCAGAGGCTTTTACTCGCTGCTGCGGGTGGGGAGAGGGGCAGCTTCTCAAACACAAACACTGATTGGCTGAAAACGCGTCCATCTGGAAACGATAAGCCGCCGCATTCCTGCTTTTAAAAAAAACTGATTATTTAAATGTGTTTTCTGTTGGTTGAGGGGATTGTCTGCATACATTTGGTCATTTCTATTTTAGTTTTTAGCTATTTATTCAAAGTCACATGATTTTAGTCAGCTGTTTGAACCAAGCAGATGTTTCTTTTTCCCTGCTTGGATCTGCGCTGTGACATCAGGTATCATAGCAACAGTGTAATCTACTCAATCAGTAACATCATCAGCTCACAAACAAATCCCCTCTGGCTCCAACACGCAAACTCAGCGGACAGTCGGGATAAAACTGCGCATTTCTGCATAAATCCCGCACATTCCTGTTCGTTGTGGTGTAAAAACGCCGGAAGTGAAGCAACAGGTTGCCGTACTCACCATGCTGGAAGAGAGGAAGCTCTGCTGCGGGAGCCGCTGACTGCAGCTGGACCTAATCCATCTGAACAGGGAGCTGGGGGTCCTGAGAGGCCGTCTCTGCTGAAGCCTGAGCAGAAATCATCCCAGACAGAGGCGAGTCCAGCCGCAGGTTTAATCATAAACACTCATCTGCTGCACCAGGCATGCGTGGGGCCAGCTGCTGTTTGCTCTGTGATGACACTCTGCTTCCTGGACTCACTAAAAATAATCAATATTCTGTACAAACAGTGAAGCTAAGGTTAATGTTCAATAAAATGCAGGGAAATCACACACAAATCAGCTCCAAATAGTGCATAAAAAGCTACTAAAACAGATAAAACAGAAAATAAATACATATTTAGTTGAACAAAGGAGAAAAAAAATTAAATGTCAATAAAAGTATTGATTTTTGTCATTTACAATGTTTTTTCTAGACCCAACAGAACGTAACTTCATCTGTAACCATTGGTGTAAAAGTGGGCGGGGCTAAACCATCTCTTGTCAAGATGATTGGTCTGAATTGGACCAAATTCTACAGGTCAACCAATCAGATGTTAGACCATGTTTAATAACGGACAGAGACAGAATACCTATATCTGCCATTAACATATGAGGAATTTAGATTTTTAATTAATTATATTTTAACTATCCATATTTAATTAGATGTATAAATCAAATTTCTGGCAACTTTAGTGCCAGAAATTTGTAAATGTTTTTATTTAATATATTAATTTATTCATTATTATATGTATTTAGTAATTAAATGTGATGATTTAGTTGACCGAGTGTTAAATATTGTTTAAAATTAGTAAATTAATTAGAAAGTGCTCATATGAATATACCACCATTTTTATCCAGTTATTCAAATTCAAAAATATGTTATTGATCCCAAAGGTAAATTAAATAAATATATGTGTATATTAAGTAAATAAATATACATTATATATAAAAAAAGTTTTAACATTTGTTTATTATGTTGTGGCACTTTTGGCCCTCTGTAGAAACACTAAAAGTTACTCTGTGGACTAAATATAATTGAAAACTATGACAGTGTGGGTAAGTTTGGAAAAAATAAAATGCAGCAGGAAAGATGGACTTTCTATTCAGTATTCTGAGGAATAAAATTCCCTATTTTCAGTAAACGAAATAAATCAAATGTAATGGGTGGTATCAATGAGTCTCCAGAAGTCATTCGACCAGGTTTCAATAAAAACTTTTATTCTGAGAAGAGTAAAAACAAATCAACCTCAGCAGCGCAGAACAACGCTGACTACTAACATTTTTTTTTCTCAGATTCAACAAAAGTCAACAACAAAAAAGAAATCTCCTCACAAAAAGCATAAACTAAAAACAAGAGGACTAAAACGCCACCTGGTGGCCACAGCAACACAATACAGTGGGACAGAGTTAAATAAACAGATAAAAAGTGCAACTTAAAATACAAACACACACCTGAGGGAGAAGAGTAAAAACAAACCAACATCCTCTTCAACTCTCTCTCCCTGCTCCAGCCTACATGTGAGAATAAAAACAATGTTCAACCGAACTGTGCTGGATTAGCACCGGTTGTTCGCGCCAAAATAAAAAAAGAAAATTATAATAAAACTGGTTATAAAAACCCCCAATGATGGTCAAAACTTCAAAATGACACACTAACAAACAACAATAAACAACATATGGTAAAAACTTCAACATAAACAACAACATCCGTACAGAAAACAAACGTATATCGCAGCAGAGAACTTTCCTCAGACTTACCCACAGCAGCGCGGAACACCGCTGAGGGAAAAGGGGGAAGCGGTGAGGGCTGGACCGAGCTACGGAAACCCAGGAGACACAAACGAGGCAGAGAGCAGAAAGGCGATCCGCGCAGGCAAAAACAACAAATAAAAATAACTGAATAAGATAAAATTCACAAATTCTCAATATGAAATGATTTAGAAATATTTTTTTTAAAAAGCACATTTGTAACTCTGTTACGCTAACATTAATTTTTCACATTAAAATGTCACATTTTGAATTAACCATCACACTGAGTTGTAAGGTAGCATTAGGTTTGAATAATGTATTAAATTTGAGTCTAAAAACCTACAGATGTAAAAACTAAAGAATGCAGAAACCGAGAGCAGATCAGCAGATCTGAAAGATCATTCCAAAGGCCAAAGGTTAACAGGTTCCTCCAGTGGGATTTGCCCCAGTGAACACATCTGTCACTGGGAGAGCTGGAGGAAATGAACTGGTTAATGAAATGAAGACGTTACTGGGATCAGCATTTACCAGTTGGCTGCATTTCAGGAGATTGGGTCAAAAACTGGAGACGACGGAGTTCAGACAATGTTTTCTAAAACGGCTGCCGCCAGAGGGCGCTAGAGGGAAGGTGGAAACAAGAGGGAAAAAATGACAAAAATAAAAATACTAATACAATTTGTAATAATACAGTTTTAACTACATATATTTTTTTTAGCATAAAATTATTCTAGTGTACAGTCATTATTAAGTTAAAATAATTTATTGAAAAGTTATTTACCACACTCATCTTTATGATTGGACTGCTAGCATAGTTAGCATAGCAAGCAAGTGCGAAATGGACACAAGTTTACCAACAAGAAAAAGACCCAAGGAACCGTCCAGCTGCCCGCCTGCGGGGGACATTGAATAACAAAAATAAAAGTAAGAAAAATATTCTAAAAATTGATGTTTCGTTAGGTATTTTGTAGCATTATCTGCGGGTTTTCAAAGAGGGTCCCGACCCGAAGCTAATGCTATTTGGTGGTCATGGCGTGGAAAAATATGGGAACCTCTGGGTTAAGAAATGCATATAAACGCCTCTAAAGCCATAATAAACTTTAGAGTTTCTATCATCCGTCCATTTCGTAATTTATAACGATACATTAGCCGGATATATGACTCCAAGCAGAAAAGAAAACACCTTTTTGACCTTTGACCGGGTTTTACGCAGGTGGGAGAGCTGTAAAGATGAGCAGAAGGACAGATAGTTTCCAAGAAGCGACATGCATTCCAGCAGGCTGCGCTTTGCAGCCCTGTTATTTTTACCCCTGGTTACCTGCAGCAGAGGAGGAATAATCAAAAATGAGGAGTTTTATTCTGTATTTCCAGAGGACGGTGAGTGACGTTTGGCTCAGTCTGATTTATGTCGCATATTTTCTGTTTTCCTCCAGTTGTTCGTCTGAAACGTGTTGTGATGTGAAACGCCTTTGTGGATCCATATCGTTTTTATGGACCATAAAAAACGATATGGATCCATATGGATCATCGATCCATATGCGATCCATATGGAGTCTATAAATCAGGATCGAATCTCTGCAGGACTTCCTCTGAAAATGGACCAGGCTCTGCTCACGTTTCACAACAAGCTAACAGAACCGGTCCGGGTTTTCTACACCTCAGATTACTGCTACAAGGTAACGGAAAATTACTTCATAACAAACTAAAAAGTTGGCTACAAACTAAATCTTTACGTTGATGCTAAATCTCGCTCACAAAAAATGACGAGTAAGCTAAATATTTGGTTTACAAACTAAATATTTAGTTAGCCTGCTAACTAAGCTTGACATTTAGCTTATGAATTGAATATCAAATTAACGAGCTAACATAACTAAATATTTAGTTTACTATCTTTAATTCAAAAAAATGTTTTTGTTTATAATCTAAATCTAATCGTGTCAGGCTAAGGCTATATTTAGCATTTTATTTAGTTATTAAGGTAAGAACTTGACTTGATAACTAAATATTTAGTTGGTAAACTAAATAAGCTAAATATTTAGTTTACAATTTTATTATTTTGCTCCAAACTAAATATTTAGCTGATATTCTAGTTGACAAAAGCCAGCTAAATAAGCTAGTTTTTAATTAAATATTTAGCAAGCAAGCTAACTAAACTAAATATTTAATTTGCAATCTAAAATCTTAGTTGGCAAGCTAAATATTTAACTTCAAACTAAATATTCTGTTTAGCTAACTAAATATTTAGTTTGAAGCTGTGAAAATAAGATATCTTTTTCTCTTATGATAAGGTAAATAACCCAAATTATTTCTGTTTTAATCCCAAATTATGTGTAATTTATTTTCTTTTTGTTCATATTTTCTGTAATTATGCGTCACATTTAACTTTGTGTAATGTGGAGACGTATTTAGTTGTTTAAATTAACATTTTTGCCTGTTTTTAATGTTGCAGTGTTTGAAGCAGCAGCTGGTCACCGTGAAGCCCAACAACAACAATGCGTCTGCAGTAATCAGCACTAAATTCGCCCTGACGCTGCAGGTTGAGCCGCAGACCAGGAACTCAGCGCTCTGCAGGTGAAAACCAGCTGCTAGCTTCGCTAACACTCACCGTTTCTGCTGCTAGCTTACAAATGGTGGCATCAGCATCCTGCGGGATTATTTACTGGCCTGTTTGAGAAACCGTGACCTGCTTTTGGGAGCTGAGTGACGTCGTCTCTGAAATCTCTGAGGTTATTGATCAGGAAGCTTTCGGGGGTTAATAAGAGCCGACATGCTAATATTGATGAAAATGGTTCATTAAAACCTGAAAGCAACCAAAGAACAGAGACATTTTCCATCTTTATAAACTCAGCCGTGCTTTTGGGGATGGATTTACTCCCATAATCGCCTTTATTTTTCTGGTCTTTGTTCTTCTGTGATCAATGCTGAGGTCTCTACCCAGACGATTGATTTGCTTTCCCCCGGTGAGAGAAAAACCCGTCAGAGTGACAGCCGGTCTGTCATCGCAGCTCCGGATCAATAGCAACATGTAATCCATGTTTCTGTTCCTGAAACTGGAGACAATCAGGAGATTTATGCTGCGCTGCTAAAGTTTTAGCTTTTTTTTTTTACATTTAATCAGGTGACAAATAATAAAACATTGGAATATTTTCACATTTTAGGGAAGTTATGCAGTTATTTAAAGACATATTGATCTAAAACGATGTTGAGCTGCAGTCAACTTCTCCAGGATATTTTTATAAATACTTTTTTGATCTTCAATGTTGTGTTGTTGTTTTTTTTTTATAAAAAAAATAACAAATAAGAATAAAAAGACACATACATTTTTTTCACACTGTCTGTCTGAAGTTAAATCAAACCAAACTTTTATTGTTTTAGTTTAGTTAGAATTACCAAAATTATTTCTATTTAGGTTTTTCGTAACTTGCCTTCAGTTCAAAAGTTTACATACATTTGCTGAGTATCCTGGAGAGTGAATGAACTATAAAACATGCCTTGTTCCTGTGCATTCAAATCAAATTAATACACAGATTAAACTGTCACTTTTTTATTTTAAAATATTAGTTTGAATAATAAGCAGTAAATGTGAGTTTTTGACTGAAATATTTTATTTCATGCCTGACTTTATCCATTTGTTAGATGAATCTTTTAATTAAAAATGGTCATGATGTGGTTTTACCAATATAAACTGAAGTTTGTAACATTTTGGAAGAATCTGGAATTGGTGTTTTTCATTGTTCTGCCACCAGGTGGAGCTCCTGAGCTTCACAGGTGAATCTGAATCCATTAACACATTTTTTTTTCTTTGCACTGTTTTGATGAGAAAAACAGCAGGCGGCTTTTACAGAAAAACGGCATCAGATAAAAGCTTTTCAGGGAAATTTGTCTGTCGGTGTTGTGGCTGCAGATGGAGTCGAACGTATAAGGAAGGAGGCCATTACTCCGTTTGGATGCAGACGCCTGCGGCCTCCGCCGACCCAATCTGCAGCGTCTCAGTGGATAAGAGTCCAAACAATGTTTACCTGCGTAAGTATAACACACTAATGAGAACCGACATTTGGGCCTCACGGAGCCCAACGATTACTTACCTGAGTCGGAACTGAGCAGTACGGAAGAACATTAGGGCCACTGGAAATAAATACTGTTTTGTTGAAATTGTTTATGTACCATCAGGAAAATCTAGCCTTAAAACTCTTTGCAACACTTTTTCAGTGTAGATAAAGTGCAGATTAACAATTCCAACAACAAGCAAATTACCGTCACCGTCCTAAAGCAATTTCTTTTTTTTTTTTCTTGCCAGTCAGTTTTGGGAAAAAATGACTCTGACCATTAATTTAGGGAGGTAATGCTATGCTAACTACATAACTGACATACACCTAAGCTCTTTATTTGGATTTAAACATAGATTGACACATAATTAGAATTCTATGAAAAAATTTAAAATCCTGAGATTAAGGTAAAAAAATGTCAGAATTAAAAAAAAGTAATGACTGTGAAACTGAAGTCTTAAATCTCAGAATAAGGGCAGACTTCTGACTTTTTTTCTGAAAAAGAAACATAAATCTCTGAGGAAAAAAAAGCCAAAATTTTGAGAAAAAAAAACACTGAGAAAAAAGCCAAAATTCTGACATTAAAGTTGAAATTTTGAGAAAAACATCAAAATTGTGTTGAAATAGTAAAAATTCTCCAGAAAAGTCGACATTTTGAGAAAAAAGTCGGAATTTTGTAAAAAAAAAAAAAAAAAAGAAAAAGAAAATCAGAATTCTTTTTTTTTCTTTTTTGTGGCCCTAAAGTTCTTCCGTAGATCAGAAGCGCTCCTGTCTGTTCATCGATCAGAGCGGAGCGGCCGTCCTGAAAACAGATAAAATGTGTGGTGCTGGTTGTGACGCGGCGGCGGCGCGGTGCATTAGGCGGCGTGGAGGGATTAGAGGCGTAATGGGATTCTGAAAGCGCCTCTCTGCATAATGCACACTCTACTTAACAACACTGCAGATTATGCTCAGATCAGACTTTTAAGGCCAAGTGGCCATTATCTGCGCCGGTCAGTGTGACTGCGCCTTCCACAGCGCGGTGAGCTTCCATTAGCTCTGCAGACCGGTGATTACTCCGACCGCCCCTCCGGACCGGATCAGCCTCCGTAATGTTCTGGTCAGCAGCTGGAAACGAGGCGGCCCTGTTAGGAAAACCCACCGCTTGTTGTTTCATATTTGTTAGAAATGTTTGCTTTTACGCAACCAGACAAACCAAAAATTATACTCGAGTAAGAGTGAAAAAGTATTTGATAAAAAGTTTACTCAAGTACTGAGTACACTGCAAAAACACAAAATCCTACCAAGTAAATTTGGTCTAGTTTTTGTGCAAATATCTTAGTACACTTGAAATAAGATTTAACAAACATAAAGTAACTTTTCAGCCAGCTATATGAGCTTGTTTTAAGTCAATAACGCCTTAATTTTGTTACAAAAATTCTACTGGCAGATTATGTCACTTATTTCACAGTCGTTACCTAGCAACGCCAGCCAAGCTCAGCCCATCGCCTAGCAACCCAGTTCTAGTTGGCTGATTATTTCACTTATAACAAAACATTTTTTTCATTAGTAAAATAATCTGCCAATAAAACTAGAACTTTTTCATCAGAATTAAGAATTTATTTACTAAGAATAAGCTCATATATCTCGCTGAAGTTACTTTTAAGTTAATTTTGACTTACTCAAGTTAACGAAGATATTTACGCTAGACACTACACCAGGATTTTGTATTTTTGCAGTGTAACTAATCAAATTATCAATCATTTAATATCTAAAATTACATTACCAGATGGAACAAAATATCAAGTTAATTAAAAATCTTTGTATTTTAAGGATGAAAATGATGATAATTCATAAAGTAACAAAAAATAACCAAATCAGGCAAAATAATTTTTCCAAATCAGTTTCTTTCAATAAAAAACTGATTAAACTTTTAACAGAAACTGCAGGTGTGTGTCTGTGTCTTTGGTTAAAACGTGTTTGTTTTCCATTCAGTGGGGAGAAAATCCAGAAATTTTACTCGAGTAGAAATACTTCATAATAAAATTACTCAAGTAAAAAGTACAGCATAGTAAAAATACTCCTAAAGTTATATATTTTTAGAAATGTAGCTCCAGTAAATGTAAATATAGTTTCTACCAAACTCTGGGAGCCACAGACCAAAGTCAGACTCCATGTTTTTCACCGGGATCGGCTCTGATTTTGCTCGACTTTCCCTCTGAATCTGTCGGTTCATCTGTGAATGTGGAGTTTAAATTGAGTTTAATTAGAAGGGCAGCAAATAAAGGAAAACGCT